>NC_142800.1:47369399-47567273 GCF_049724085.1 Artemia sp. Qi Xiang Cuo | reverse complement strand
TGGACTTTAAAGAGTCCTTCTTACATAATGAGTAATTCGTCTGATCTTTTTACATTCTGTAAACTAAGATTCATATTAATTTACCTAATTGAAGCAAGAAATAGCTAGTGCGAACAACAGAAGGCAGAAAAAGGACCTATATTAAGGGGTGTATTTTTGCAAGGAACTCATTTTACAGAACTGAACAAGTTGAGGCGAATTGTTTTTTTTCTGTGAGCCACCATTGGTTTGGTGAACCATTCGACAGAGACATTTTTTCGTCAGTTCAGCTCGTTGAAATTGTTCATTCACCCGAATGGACGATTTCTGGTTAAAATATGCTCTGTAAGAACATGAGACCGCAGTGGGTTTTAATGGAAAAATTGATAGGACTTAAGAAAGAGGACTCATAACTATTTATATTGTGTTTTAGTGTATAGAATACTTAAAATATTTCAGTTTTCATAAATTTATTAAAACAATACACCGGCTTTAAAATTGACAAGTCAATATATTGCTATCATGAAAAAGTCAATTTGCGTGGGCCAGATTCAAATCACCTGGACAGCTCACAATTAGTGTGAGCCGAATCACCATTTTATTATATTTTTCACTTTGGTTCAACAGATAAAGCCATTCAGTTGTTATTTTAGTTAAAGGAGGGAACTGAACCTATTCATTCGTTTTAATCATACGTTAAGTGCTTAACTTCGTTTTGACTGTCACATCTTATAGCAGTAAGATTAGCTTTACGTGTAAGCACAAGAAACAATTACGAACTAGGGCTAAAAAAATCAAACAGACGTAAGCGTCAAAAAAACGATTTCGAACCAGGACTAAAAAAATCAAACGATCGAATTGGTTGGCTGGAGAAAACTCTGGCTGTCCTTTGCTCAAATCTGATAAATATATTTTAAGTATTACAAAAATCGCATAATTGTGATTTTTTTCATTCTTAAAAAGTGAGAAATGTTTGAAGATACAGAATTTCAGAAATAGGCTGTCCGAGCTCATTCTTTTCTTGTATTTTGCCGCTTCGGCCTCTGCTTGACGAAGATATAAAGTTTGGTACTTCTGGTGCACCCACACGTACGTCTGTACGTCTAGAAAGGGCTGACAGACGTTAAAAAAAGGCACTAGATTTTAGTGATTTTTAGCGATTTTCTTCAATAATTTAGTGATTTATGTGCCGATTTAGTGATTTTTTTTTGTTCAGGCAATATAGATAACTAGAAATAACTAGAAATACTTGAAATACTAGAAATAACTAGAAATAGCGATAAATCATTACTGTAGATGCAAAGTCAAATTTCAGAAAGTGTATAAGACTGAGAAAGACTGATTTCACCATTGCATTTGATGACTCAAGATCAGAAGACGTTCATTCTTAACTCAAAAGCAAGTTTATTGATAGCTATAGGCTTGCTAACCTCTGAAGACCGCTAACCTTCGGCAAATTGTAAATAGGGAAAACAAGCGTTCTTCAACTGCTAGGGATTCACAGTCGATCTAATTTGATCAATTGAGGTCTCCAAGAGCATTTAAAATTGACCTCTTACATTAATAAATTGTGATACTAACATTATAGATTCTGCAGAACTCTGCTTTAGCTTCATTATCGCAGTACGGAATCCTGAATTACACATAAAAGTAAAGAAACTCAAGCTTTGGAAAATAAGTAAAAAATCAATAAAGACAATAAAGTTTTGACACTTTATAGCATGTAAAAGAAAAAAAATTACCTATTTGAGTTTATAGAAGTTCAATGACGATTCCACGTGTGAGCAAGAGATTAATGTAGTTCTTTGTCAAGACTTATTCTGAAAAAGAAAGAATGTATTTTTGATTACTGCTAATTTAGAATGTGATAATTCATGTACAACAATAAAAATTTTACAAAAATTAACTGTAAAACAAGCGTAGAGCTTTTAGTTTAAGCTTATAGTTACTACTAAGTACCAAGTTCTTTGAAGGGATTTCTTAGGCTTCCAAAACTTCATATAAAAATATACGGAATAATTTCTGTTCGTTTTAAGTTTTAATGTTGCTCCTTACTTTCAGTTTAAAAAACTTGTTTTTTTTATTTAATTTCTGATCGTTTTTTAGTTAATGCAGCTTTTATCTTGGCTCGTCGTCATTGAATAAGTAAACAAAATTTGCATAAAAATTTTACTTTTCTTTTGCTAAATGGCTGTCTCTAAATATGGTTTCGACGTAATTTACAAATTAACTTACATATCGAACTCCTATATTCGTATATTTTTCTTCTGGCAAAAAATACAAAGTTGCAGATTTTTGCAGATATGAGCTTGAAACCTATGTTATAGGGTTTTCTGATACACTGAATCTGACAGTGTGATTTTCATTACAAGTTTTCCACTTTTAGGGGATGTTCCCCCCCCCCTCTTTAAAAAATCAGATGAGTTTTCTGAGGCTCGTAGCCTTTGATGAGTAATACTAAACTTAAAAAATTTATATATTTAGAATCAGCATTATAAGCCCATTCTTTTGATACATTTACTGACATCAAAGTTCCGTTTTTAAAAGTTTCCGTTTTTAATAGTAATATTGAGCCGTATCGCTTGTTTTTTTTTATTTTGTTTTTTTTTATTACGTATAGTATGGGGTTCTCCCCTTAGTCAATACCACGCTCTTTACGTTAAAAGTTAATTTTTTTTTAATTAACACACGCCTGAATCCCAGAGACCGCTTAATTAAATAGTTAGCTCTTTTGAAAGCACTAAAAAAAATGTAGCGTAAAGAGCGAGGTATTGACTTGGGGGAGAACCCCCTCATATACGTAATAATTTCTGTTCGTTTTAGGTTCTAATGTTGCTTCTTATTTTCAGTTGAAAAAACTAGTTTTTTTAATTCAATTTCTGATCGTTTTTAAAATAATGCTTGGAAATCCGGCGCCCCCTTCATAGAAATGTCCCTTGCCCCAAAAAAACATCCTCCACGAAAAGATTCTACCGAGTAACCCTCTCCTCCATCCCCCTCCCCCCACCCTCCCCACCAAAAAAAATCTTCCTGAAAATGTGTGTATGCTTCCCAATAACCACTACAATATGCAAGCAATGGGCAAAGTTCATAACTTGCAGCCCTTCCCCTGAGAGTTTAGGGGGATTAAGTCATCGTAAAAGACATATTTATTAGATTTTCGACAGTGTCAATGGCGATCCAGAGGGGGGTTGGCGAGGGGGGCGCCCCCTTCCGTAGTCTAAGGTAGTCTAATTTACTTAATTAACGCAATTTGTCGTTAATTAAACTTGCTTCTAACGTAAGTTTATCGGATAAAACTGCCTCCCCCCCCTAAAACCTCCTGAATCCACCCCTGAGCATTGTGGACCCAAGAAAGAAAGAGTCAAGAGGAAGGGAAGAAATTATATCCCTGAAAAATTAACTTCTTTTTGACGGTGGGGTAAACATTTTAGAGGGTATATTCGTTTTTTCTCATGCATTTAATAAGTAGCAAAATAGCGCTGCCTAGGTACAGACCTAGGTCTTTACCGAGGTAAAGACATTGGTAAAAACCTAATAAATTGTGGGAACAATGTATTATTTATTTGATTTGTTTTCACCAAGGTATTCCGCATAGGAGTTGTGGTAGAACCTTCGAAATGAGCTCATGGGATAGGAAAATGAAAGCTCTAGTGCCCTGTTTAAGAGTCAAAAATGATTTTAGCAACCTCCCTACCCTCCCCCTGTGTCCATTTTTTCCCTAAACACATCCAAACAAAGTTTTGAGATAGGTATTTTGTTCAGTAGCTGCCCATTGGTAACAAATAAGGTTTTTATTGAATCGGTAGTCATAAACTTCGAAGGGGCGCTCTTTCGATTGGAGATCCAAAGTTCTAGTGCCCTTTTTAATTGTCAAAAGTGGTCGGAGGGCAACTAGCACCCCATGCTCTCCTTTTTCCACATGTATCCGATCGAAATTTTTATACAGGCATTTTGTTCAAAATAGTTCAAAGATCATAAAACAATGCCCCCAGATTCTGGGGGCAAGGGTTGTAAGTTATGTACCGGGGGCACATAAGTTTTTTATAGAAGAGGTGGTCGCATAAACTTCAGAGGAGTCTATTTTCATTGGAAATAAAAGTTTTAGTTCCCTTTTTAAGAGTCCAAAGTGATCGGAGGGCAACTAGTGTCCTTTTAAGAGTCCAAAGTGATCGGACGGCAACTAGCCCCCTTTTCAAGCCCTCTTCTTCACACATGAATACAATTAAAATTTTGGGATAGCCATCTTGTTTAAATAGTCCAAAGATCAAATAACAACCTGGTGCATATAAGCTTTTTATTGAAATTGAAAGTGTAGTTCCCTTTTAAGAGGGATAAGTGCAACCAGCCCTGTCCCCCAAGGTTTTATTATTAATACCATATTGAAACAACATATTAAATTCCCCACACAGAAAAAAATCGACAGAGTCGGGACCAAAAAAACACAAACAAATTTAAATTAATCGTACCTTTCTTACCCACGTCAATCATTTACCAAAAAACATCCAATCAAAATTTTGACAGCTATTTTGTTCAGCGTATTTGAAAGGTTCAGTCATATGTCTTTAGGGGTGTCATTCCCCCCTGCAGCCCTCAGGCAAAGGACCGTAAGCTAGGCAATTCGTCCCTTGTTTATATATAGCACCTGCTATTTAGAAAGACGGGCATGTTTGACCTTTACTTTTCAAATAGACGAAGGGTGTTAACAACGGGCGTTTTACGAAGGGTAAAACGAATAGGTCAGAAAATGTTTAGGGGATTGTGAAACTAAGTCAAAACATGTTATGTCTCACAAGGGTTGTCCAAAAGGTTTTAGCTCAAAAATGACAAAGTGTAATAATTTGGAACTTTTAGGAAATTATAATGAATGAAAACTAGCTATAGGTTTTGTTGGTCGTATATCACTGACTCATATGCACCATGTATATATATTAATTTAAATTTGTTTAATAATTTTATTGTATATGCTTAAAACAACTCAAGAAAAAACGGGAATTAATATTGCATAGTTCAAAATCACAATAATTAATGGTGAATGAGGAAGGTGGGAGCCCCTCTTCAGATTAGAACAACCGTAAATAAGATATCAAAACAAACGGAACATAAATATGAAATAAACAGTTTTTATATGGAAGTAATGAGGCCAGGGGCATCAACAGGGAAGGGTTATTGGAATAGGGAAGGGTTTGCTACTACCCATTTCACCAAAATTACAGTTGAAATAAAAAAAAATATATGTTAGGTCATAAATGTTAGGTCACCTAACATTTCTAGGTTAACTTACATCAGGTTAAGTGGCGCGCCACTTAACCTGATGTAAGTTAACCTAGAAATGTTAGGTGACCTAACCTAATCTAAACTAGCCTGACGGTGGTGGTGAGGGTCTTACCCGTATCAGGCTTTCGGTCCCCGTAGCCCGGAGGTGGGGGGGGGTCATATTTTTATCATGAACTGAGTAGCATGTAGACCCATACCTGAAAGATCTCTGAAAGACTCTAATTTATCATTATAGTTCAAACGTGTCTCTCTTTAAATAATTTAAGTACATTTAGCCTCGACTTTCCGCTAGCAGTTTACAATCCACTACAAATTCACTAATAAATCCCTCTGCCAATCAACCCATCTCCCCCAAAACACTTTTCAGCCATTTCTTGTTAATATTTTTTATTTCAACTCATCTACACGGTTTTTTTGCTAGCAACTCTGCCTCCAGAATAACTTTCCAAATAGATCCTTCTGCCAGTCAACCTATCTCCCCCCAAACCACTTTTCAGTCATTTCTTGTAAAGAAAATCTTTAGTCATTAAGAAATTTCAACGACTATCCTGTTGCAGAATTCCTATCAAGTCGAACAATAAAGCAAAAGCGAAAACACCTAAAAAAAACTTAATTTTAAACAGTTTTTGGGAAACAAGGTGAAATTAAAGTGCAACTGGTCCGAAAGTAACCATAACTCTAAAAAACAGAATTTTAGTATTTATAGATACATGAAAATGATTGGTTTTAGACGTTGATACCAAATACATAAATTTCCTTAGGTTTAATGTGTGTATGTGTAAGTTTTGTGTGTGTGTGTATTTGGTTGTGTTTATGTTAGGGGGTGTGTTCATGTAAGTTTTTGCGAGGTTGTGTAAGTTTTTGTGTGTGTGTGTGTAAGTTTTTGCGTGTGTAAGTTTTTACGTGTGTGTGTAAGGTATCGTGTGTGTGTGTGTAAGTTTTGAGACGAAATTCCTTAAGCGTTTAGGGTTAACTTACCTTTTTTTGGGATGAGCATTTAGGGTTCTCTTACATGCTGTACCTGAAAGTGTAATTTCAGAGAAATTCTTTGAGCGTTTAGGGTTAACTTACCTTTTTTGGGATGAGTAATTTAGGGTTCTCTTACATGCTCAGCCTAAAATTTTGGTCTTTGATGTGTTGAATCTGAAAGTATAATGGATAATGATATACAACAGTCTAAAGAATAAAAACGATCGATGATTAGGTTAATCTTTGCTCAAACATAACCGCAAATCAATTTCGTAATTTTTTGCCTCATTGTGTGTGTGTGTAATAGGGTTTGTACATGTAAGTTTTTGTGTGCATGTGTAAGTTTTTTTTTATGTGTGTGTTTATGTGTGTAAGTTTGTGTGTGTGTGTAATTTTTGGCGTGTGTGTGTAATTTTTCGTGTGTGTGTGTAATTTATCGTGTGTGAGTGTGTGTAAGTTTTGTGTGTGTGTGTATGTAATTTTGGGCGCGTGTGTGTTAGTTTTTTCGTGTGTGTGTGTGTGTGTGTGTAAGTTTTTGTGTGTGTTTATGTGTATGTGTGTATGATTTTGTGTGTGTGTGTAAGTTTTTGTGTGAATGTAAGTTTTTGTGTGCATGTAAGTTTTTGCGTGTGGGTGTAAGTTTTTGTGTGTGTGTGTGTAATTTTTTGTGTGTGTGGGTTTTTGTGTGTGGGTGTAAGTTTTTGTGTGTGTGTGTGTGTGTGTAAGTTTGTGTGTGTGTGTGTGTGTGTGTGTACGTTTTTGTGTGTGTAAGTTTTGGCGTTTGTGTGTAAGTTTTTGTGTGTGTGTGTAAGCTTTTGTGACGAAATTCTTTAAGCGTTTAGGGTTAACTTACCTTTTTTGGGGATGAGCATTTAGGGTTCTCTTACATGCTGAACCTGAAAGTGTAAATTCAGAGAAATTCTTTGAGCGTTTAGGGTTAACTTACCTCTTTTTTGGGATGAGCATTTAGGGTTCTCTTACATGCTGAACCTGAAATTTGTTCCCTGACATTTTGAATCTGAAAGTATAATTTTCAGGTCGATGGACTATTCTAAAGAATAAAAACGGTTGAGGCTTAAGATATTTATTGCTTAAACATATCTGTGCATAAACATCGTAATTTTTTGTCTAATGGTGTGTGTAAGTTTTTGTGTGCTTGTAAGTTTTCGTGTGCATGTGTAAGTTTTTGTGTGTGTGTGTGTGTGTGTGTGTTTAATTTTTTTTTTGTTTTTTTTTTTTTGCATGTGTGTAAGTTTTCGTGTGTGTGTGTTAGTTTTCGTGTGTGTGTGTGTGTAAGTTTTTGTGTGTGTGTGTGTGTAAGTTAGTTTGTGTGTTAGTTCTTGAGTGTGTGTGTGTAAGTTTTTGTGTGTGTGTAAGCCTTTGTTTGTGTGTTTTAGTTTTTGTGTGTGTGTGTGTAAGTTTGTGTGTGTGTGTGTGTAAGTTTTCGTGTGCGTAAGTTTTGGCGTGTGTGTTTACTTTTTTGTGGGTGTGTAATCTTTTTTGACGAAATTTTTTAAGAGTTTCGGGTTAACCTACCTTTTTTGGGGATGAGCATTTAGGGTTCTCCTACATGCTGAGCCTAAAAGTGTTATTTCAGAGAAATTCTTTGGGACGTTTAGGGTTAACTTACCTCTTTTTTGGGATGAGCAATTAGGGTTCTCTTACATGCTGAACCTGAAAGTTTGTTCCCTGACATGTTGAATCTGAAAGTATAATTTTCATGTCGATGGACTATTCTAAAGAATAAAAACAGTTGAGGTTTAAGATATTTATTGCTTAAACATAACTCTGCATAAACATCGTAATTTTTTGTCTAATTGTGTGTGTGTGTGCATGTAGTTTTTGTGTGCATGTAAGTTTTTGTGTGTGTATGTAAGTTTTCGTGTGCATGTGTAAGTGTGTTGTGTGTGTGTGTGTGTGTGTGTGTATGCGTGTGTGTGTGTGTGTTTGTCTATGTGTGTGTGTGTCTATGTTTGTGTGTGTGTGTGTGTGTAAGTGTGTGTGTGTGTGTGTGTGTGTAAGTGTGTGTGCGTGTGTGTGTGTGTAAGTGTGTGTGCGTGTGTGTGTGTAAGTGTGTGTGTGTGTGTGTGTGTGTGAGTGTGTGTGTGCGTGTGTGTGTATGTATGTGTGTGTGTGTGTGTGTGTGTGTGTGTGTGTGTGTGTGTGTGTGTGTGTAAGTTGTTGTGTGTGTGTATGTGTAAGTTTTTGTGTGCATGTGTGTAAGTTTGTGTGTGTATGTAAGTTTTGTCGTGTGTGTGTAAGTTTGTTTGTGTGTGTATAATGGTGTTTGTGCGTATGATTTTTTTAGAGGTTGCAAGTTTTTGTGTGTGTGTGTGTGTGTAAGTTTGTGTGTGTGTGTGTGTACGTTTTTGTGTGTAAGTTTTTGCGTGTGTTTGTAAGTTTTTGTGTGTGTGTAAGCTTTTGTGACGAAATTATTTAAGCGTTTAGGGTTAACTTACCTTTTTTTGGGATGAGTATTTAGGGTTCTCTTACATGCTGAACCTGAAAGTGCAATTTAAGAGAAATTCTTTGAGCGTTTAGGGTTAACTTACCTCTTTATTGGGATGAGCATTTAGGGTTCTCTTACATGCTGAGCCTGAAAGTTTGTTTCCTGACATGTTGAATCTGAAAGTATAATTTTCATGGCGATGGACTATTCTAAAGAATAAAAACGGTTGAGGCTTAAGTTATTTATTGCTTAGAAATTAGTCTGCGTATATCTAGTAACTTTTTTGTATTATTGGGTGTGTTCTAAAGAGTTCTTGCATTGTCACAATTTTGTCGACCTGTCAGAGTCTTCGTTCCGGTTTAAGAGTTTTTGTGTGTTTGTGGTTATTTAAGTTTTTGTGTGTTAGTTTAATTTTTGGAGTGTCTGTGTGTAAGTTTTCGTGTGTGTGTGTAAGTTTTCGTGTGTGTGTGTAAGTTTTTGTGTGTGTGTGTGTGTAAGTTTCTGTGCGTGCGCGCGTGTGTGTGTAAGTTTTTTGTGTGTGTGTGTGTAAGTTTTTGTGTGTGTTTGTGTGTGTTAGTTTGTGCGTGTGTGTGTAAGTTTTTGTGTGCATGTAAGTTTTTGTGTGTGGGTGTAAGTTTGTGTGTGTGTTTGTGTAATTTTTTTTTTGTGTAAGTTTTTTTTGTGTGTGTTTAAGTTTGTGTTTGTGTGTTTTTGTTTATGTTTTTTTGTTTGTTATTTTTTTATTGTGTGTGTTAGTTTTCGTGTGTGTGTGTAAGTTTTGTTTGTGTGTGTGTGTGTAAGTTTTTGTGCGTGTGTGTGTGTGAGTTTTTTTTGTGTTCATGTCATTTTAAGATACGTAAAAAAGTTAAAAAAAAATACCATGTTAAAAAATTCAAGAAAGTATTTACGAAATGGGGGGTGACTCTTTGAGGTTGGAAAATGGGTTTAGGAATGACATTATGAAAGGAACTTGTTCAGAAAAGATATAATAAAGCCTTAAAAAAGTATTATAATGTGGGGCTCAGGAGTCTTTGGGGGTCCGGGGGCCCTTTGGGATTGGGTGGCCTTTTGGGAGCCCGGGGGACCTTTGGGGACCGGGGAAGGGCCTTTGGGGCCCAGGGAGGGCGTTTGGGGGTCTGGGGGGACCCTTGAGGACCGGGGAGGGCCTTTGGGGGCTCGGGTAGGGCCTTTTGGGGTCTGGGGGCCCTTGAGCGCCGATTGGTCCTTTGGGAGCCCCGGTGGACCTTTGGGGACAGGGGAAGGGCCTTTGGGAGCCCGGGGAGTCTTTGGGGTCTGGGGGCTCTTTGGGAGCTTGGGGGGGCCCTTCAGGACCGGGGGCTTCCTTCGGGGTTGAGGTAGGGGGATTGGTACCCTTTGGGGTTGGGGTAGGGGGATCGGAACCCTTTGGGGTTGGGGTAGGGGGATCGGAGCCCTTTGGTGGTTGTGGTAGAGGACCTTACAACACTGTTGAAATGGAACTTGTGTATTATAACGACCACGGAGTTTGACCCTCAAATCCTCTTCTAAAATCTCTTCAAAAATCATATTTTAAAATGTCTCTAACTGTTTCGCCGAAATAATTCCCTAAAATAATAATTTGTTCTGAAAAGATATAATAAAGCCTTAAAAAAGTATTATAATGTGAGGCTCAGGAGTCTTTGGGGGTCCGGGGGCCCTTTGGGAACCCGGTGGACCTTTGGGGACCGGCGGAGGGTTTTTGGGGGTTCGGGGGCCCTTTGGGCGCCGGGGGGGGCCTTTGAGGATCGGAGAGGGCCTTTGAGGGGCCGGGGGACCTTTGGGGACTCGGGGAGGGCCTTTGGGGGACCCTTGAGGGTCGGATGGTCCTTTGGGAGCCCGGTGGACCTTTGGGGACCGGGAGAGGGCCTTTGGGGCCCGGGGAGAGCCTTTGGGGGTGTGGGGGTCCTTTGGGAGCTTGGGGGGACCCTTGAGGACCGGGGGCTTTTTTCGGGGTTGAGGTAGGGGGATTGGAACCCTTTGGGGTTGGGGTAGGGGGATCGGAACCCTTTGGGGTTGGGTAGGGGGATCGGAGCCCTTTGGGGTTGTGGTAGAGGATCTCACAACACTGTTCAAATGGAACTTGTGTATTATAAAGACCACAGAGTTTCACCATTAAATTCTCTTCTAAAATCTCTTCAAAAATCATATTTTATAATGTATCTAACTGTTTCGCCGAAATAATTCCATAAAATAGCTAAAACGGTTTCGCCCAAATAATCCCTAAACGGAATTTCAGCATGTTCCCTTTGTTTGGCATCTCTGCGCTGGCGCATTTCAATTATTTGGAAACCTGATTCCCGCGCTAAAACAATTCATCGCTAAGATCTAAACTTTGCCTCGGAAACGATTCTCTTGTTAGAACTCCAAATTAATTCCCCTTTCGTGAATCATTTCTCTTTAGAACAACAAATTAATTCCCCTTTCGTGTCAATCAATCAATCATGACATCATCTGTCACGTGTAATCTAAACTTTGCCCCGGAGACAATTCTCTTTGGAAATGCATCAAAGACATTAATTAACTTGACTTCATCTGTCATACATTCCCTGGAAACAATTTGATTAATGACTGACAGCACAGGTGTTCCCCGGAAACTCATAACATTTGGCTCGAGCGTGCCCAAAACAACAACAACAACATTGACCCCATTAACCACGTAGTCTCCCTAATGACTCTATCGCGTGCCCAAAACAACAACAATAACATTGACCCCATTAACCCCGTGTTCTCCCTAATGACTCTATCGCTTGCCCAAAACAACAACAACAACATTGACCCCATTAACCACGTGTTCTCCCTAATGACTCTATGCCCATATATGGTGTACTGACACGATATACATTCTTTTGATAACCAAATTTTGTACTGTCACGATCAATAGGGGCATCTCTACTAATGTTGTTGATAACATTTCAAGGAAAAGTCCAAATAGAATAACAGTAGTACCATAAAATTTACTTTTCCATATATCCTGATCGTATTTATAACAATATAGTGTTTCTTAAGAGTATAATTCTATCGGTTCTAGGCATTTAACCCCCCGGAAAATACCCCCCCCCCCGCAGAAAATACCACCACAGAAAATACCCCCCGTAGAAAATACCCCTCTCCCGTGGAAAGAGGTATGAAAGGAGTTGTCCTTTCCACAAGACCTTGCTCTTTACGCTAAAGTTTTGACTTGTTGTCCTAATTCTTTAAGAACGATTCCTGAAACACAATGACCGTTTAATTAGAACAATAAGCTTTGTTTTAAAATTCTATTAAAAAAAAATTAGCGTAAAGAGCGAGGTCATATACGTAATAATATCTGTTCGTTTTAAATGTTGATGTTGCTCCTTACTTTCAGTTGAAAAAGCTTGTTTTTTTAAAATTAATTTCTGATCGTTTTTAAATAATACCGGGAAATCCGGCTCTCTCTCCATGAAAAATTCTGGTACTTGTGTATTATACACCACTCACTCAAGTTTACGATGTGCAAAATTCGAGAACAAACTGGTTTCTTTTCTAGTTTCTTCGTTACTTTAGCAACAAATTTGGGCTATATATTTTCACATTGGAGGGGGGGCGAAAAGGATAGCGGATCGGCATGCAAAATAAGTTAGGTACAATTGTTATTCATATTATGAAGTAAGAATTGTTTTCTGACTTAAAACGGTCCAAATTCTTTACCCTCTCTCCTTATGTGCAAATATATAGCCCAAATTATATATTTCCCATCTATTATGTCATTTGTCCTTGTCTTGTCTCGCGCTAAGCTGAAAGAAACTAACGAAGAAACTGATTTGTTCTCGAGTTTTACACAGCGTAAACTTGAGTGAGTGGCGCATAATACACAAGTACCATTCCTCCCCTCTCCGGAAAAAAAAACTCAAATAAATTCTCAAAATTGAAAAGCCTTATTTTCCACGGGGTGGGGGGGGGGTATTTTCCGCGGGGGTACACGCTGGCCACCAATTCTAACATATATAAACAACTATAACTAAGAAATTGTCACTTAATAATTGCGGTTTGTTTCTATTAATCAGAGTATGATGTTTCCTTACATTATTACCCATATTTTGAAGTGTCTGTTAAAATAACATTTTATCTAGTAATTGTATTGAAATCTTAGCAAAAATTTTTTCATCGGGTCAAGAAAGTGACAATAAAGTTATAGATATTACTTTTTATTTCATTAGTTTGACATTACGAACCAACTGTTGATGAGAAATAAGGGAGAAAACTATACCTACAAAATTAGTTTTTCAACTATACCTGTAGCCAGTCTAGCCATTAGTTCCATTGTAACTGTTGTGATTATTACTTGGAAACGAGGGTGGATCCAGGATTTTTTAGGGGGAGGGGCGCAAAATAGGTTGATCCGAAAAAAAAATTAGGGGGGGGGGGGAAAATAGGTTGATCTGATAAACATGCGTTAGGAGCAAGTTTAAATAACGCAAACATGGGTTAATTAAGTAAATTACAATACTTTAGTTTACGCTATGGTGGGCGCCCCCTCACCCCCCTGGATCCAACAATGCTTGGAAAAAGCGCGAATGGCACATTTATGAGTATATTTATTATTTCGCAAGCTAAGTTTCAAAAGTTTACCCGTAATTCGGTCAAATGAACGAATATGAAGATAATTTTATCTTTTTCATGCTACATTTTCATTTGAATACTTAGTGTGGATTGGAAACAAATGTACATAGATTAATGAAACATACATAAATAAATTAAATTGAGATTTGTAAGCAACTTTGAACAAAATAATACCAAAAGAAATAACTCCTTTTGTTCTATAAAGAAAATGCACCGAATTGGATATCCAAGATTAGATAGAAACAGAACAAATGCAAATAAAAAATATTTCTTACTTTTTGAACTGTCCTGAGTTTCGCTTCAGCTTCTTTCCTCCGTTTTTATTTCCCATAATTAATGACACAGTCCGATACACAGAAAAGAATATTCAAATCACCCTAGCCGATAACTTTTTGTCTTGTCTGAATGTAAAACAGGTGTTTCTAGACAGGTAGACAAAACGGTAGCCGCCCACTTTAAATACATTTCAAACAGCCTTCCGAAAGGATCCGCCCTTTATTCTTTGAATGAGAAATAGCGAAGCGAAGTCCATCTATTTTGTAACAATTTAACATTTTTTGCGTTTTCTTGAAAGTTTACGTTATTTTCTACAGAAACGTCTAAGTAATATAAGAAATCTGACATGGTGACTGCATAGATCTGAAGCTAATGAACAATATGATACAAATACATTGTCTATCCCGTCAAAATAGTTGCTTCAAATTAGTCGCAAAATTCTCTGTTTTTAAAAAGCATTTTTCTGTCTAAAAAAAAATTAGAATCATATTTCAAAAATATAACTCGGTGAATTCATAAATCTAAGTTTCAGCTATCAAATACTACCAAAATTGTCATCTTTAGTCGAAAATTGAAGACGGCACGCGGTTTATTTGAAAATGGTCAAAAACATGCATAGTGAGCATCAGCAACACAGACCTTATGACAAACAATTGCGTCAAATTCACTTTTTATCTATACCCCAGGAAGGCATAATATTAATATATTGATTCATTTATTTACCGCCACCCGTTCAAGAGGAAAAAGAACTAAAATTTATGCTTACATAAAAGCGTTTCTTTAATTAACTCTTAAATTACTTAAAAAAAAAAATTAACAGCGAGTTTGCTGCACAATACTGAATAGGCAACATAGACCTTATAACAAACAATTGATATACACTTATTCATACCCTGAGAACTCATAGTTTCGAATTTATTTATTTACCACCATCCCACCAAAACAGAACAACGAATTAATGCTTACTAAAAAGCACTTTTTAAATTATACTCTTAAATAAGAAATATCATTAATCCGTTTTATATTCAGATCAATTTTAGCAATACGTGCTGGCAAAATAATTTATATATTATCATTAAAATTTTCGTCTTTAGAGTTTTGGTTACAATTAGCACGATTGGCTCGAATTTATTGTCTATAATGTTCATGATGTAAGTGCGTAGCTAGGGGTCTTTTGGGGTCTGATATAGAAACGATGAAAATCCCTGTTCATTCTTAAAACTTGTTATGGTAGTGGTAACGGATAAGGATATGGTAACGATGAAAAATGCCGGTTTACTCCTAAAACTTGTTATGGTAATAGTGACTCGTAATTGGTATTGTAACGATATAGTAACGATGAAAATATCTTTATACCCCCTAAAGCTTGTTAGGGTAACGGGTAATGGTGGCGACATAGTAACGATGAAATTGCCCGTTTATTCCTAAAAATTGTTATGGTAATATCAGCTGGTAGTGGTAACGTTATGGTAAAGATGAAAATGTCTGTTTACTCCTAAAACTTGTTATGGTAATGGTAGCCGGTAATAGTAGCGATGAAAATGCCTGTTTGCTCATAAAAATTTTAATTGCAATGGTAATTGGTAATGGTAACAGTATGGTAACGATGAAAATACCTGTTTGCTGGTAAAAATTGTAATTGTAATGGTAATTGGTAATGGTAACAGTATGGTAACGATGAAAATACCTGTTTACTCGTAAAAATTGTAATTTTTACAATTTCTGGGGTCAATGTTTGACCCCAAATATTGACCCCAGAAAAATTGCAACAAACATTGACCCCAGAAATGATCAAGCTTGGGTAACATCTGTTTCCAGAAGCAAATATCACGTTTAACTAAAATGATCTCGAAGTCGTCCTGGTCAACAAACACTACAAGGAAGCAGTTCTCTTTATCTAAAATGTTAAGTTGTCCTTGAATTTGGTAGAAGTATTTGTGCTCCCGTTTGAGTGTTAAACAACCTTTCTCAGTGTCCCAACGAAGAAAAAAACCTTTTAATAAGTTCAGCTCAACAGCTTCTTTTATTGTTTTACCTTAAGGAATAGTTGTGACTGTTTTTACTTCCACAATACCAGCGTCACATATCCCATCAGGAGACGTTACAAGCCACCATCTATCCTGGTCAGCAAAAAGATCAAAACAGTCTGATCTTTGTACAATGATGACCATTTTTTCCTCGAAGCATTTAATAGCAACTGGTTAAGAATGAATTCCACGTTTCATTTGCCATGTACAGTGTATTTGTTTCCCAGTGACTATTTCTTCAGCTGGTTCTGTTGTTGATGTTGTAGGTCGTCGCATGCAATTGGAAGAGAAACGTGTACTATAGATTGACTCCATTCTGTTTGACACCCAGTTTGGGTTATCAGATTGTCCAGTTGTGATCCTAGGCAACTGCTGGAGTTGACATTCGATGGGATTTATTTTTGCTAAACTGGCTTCTTTCACTTCCTTGAAATCAGAAGATGGGAAATCTGGCTTTTGACAGTTCTGACCATATTGTGAGTCAAATTTTGGCAGCAATCCCTGCAGGCTGCTACCATTGCTAGCTAGTCGGGCTTTATACCTCCCCCCGTGGTTTTCAAATGATAGTGGAATTAGTCGTCTCGCGCAACGTGTGAGTTTTTCACGTTTCATTGAAAATTTTTTTACATTTTTCGTGGGACTATGGGTAAATATATTCTTTATTGAACGACTCATGAAAGATTCGGCAAGGTTTGTAGTTGAATCGATTAAAAGGTTGCTAGCTATGAGGCTGTTGGAAATGATAATTCTTCCTTACATTAAGATAAATGTTCAAGCCTACCCTTTTTGATAAAGGCAGTCTCTGAGTAAGGGTACATTAGATTAATCTCATAGTTTCAGCTATGACAGACAAGCGATAGACATTATGCTGGAAATATCATCGGAGGGAGAGTAAAGCATATAGTTGTAGAATACCAACAGTTCAACAATATTATGAACAGCATAAATGGTAGCTGCTCCTTGAACTGACCGATAAATAATCAGTGGTGTCAGGGAGGGTGTAGGGGTCATTCCCCCTCTTAGATTTTGGAAAAATTCTTCTTTGGTATTTCATTGACAAATATCTTTTTTATTGAAGAAATTGAAAAAAAATGTCATCCCTACACCCTAGATTTTGAAAATTACCCCTCCCCCTACATTAATATGAATTAGCGCCACTGTATATAAAACGACAAAAAAATTTTGAGGTGGCAAAGGGATACCATGGAATTTTAGGGGAATCACTATATGGGAAGACTTTGCTTCAAGTCTAGAAAGTGTCATTAAAAAAATTAGCTGTGTGTACTATCGTATCCTTAATACTTCCACTTTGTCTTTCCTGTTCCCGAAACCTCAACTACATCTATGTTTATCGATAAAAAATCAAATAGGGATAAATCCTTTTAATAGACATTGTTTCACAAACAGTGATAAAATTTCACAAAAATTACTAAATATTTCGGTCACATATGCAGTGACTGTCATCAGTAGTAAACTCAAAATTTTTTTTTTATAAACTGCTTGTGAAACACTGTCTATTAAAAGTATTTTATCACTATTTGAAATTTTATTTATCGTCATGGAAAGGCAGTGTGGTCTCCAAAATTTTCTACATCTATGTTTGAAAGGACTTTGATCAAGTGATCAATGGTCAATGATCAAGAAAATAGTTTCGTGCATGTTTGTATTAAAAACTGAAAATTTAGGAGAAAATGTCTGATGATTCTCATTTTAGTGAAATATCTAGAGTTCTAGATTATTCTTTGTAACTTGTTTTTTTTTTTCTCTTTTTTTAGGAAGCTGAAAGAAGAAGAAAAGAAAGGAGCAGAAGATGTTAAGAAAGCAATGGCGTCTGTTTTAGTGACAAGAAAAGCTAAGTTGACCACAGACTCATCTATAGAAGATTGTATCTTATATTTTGATGTCATTTGAATTTTCCTTGATGACTTTAGGTTTGGCAGAGAAGTTGTACTATCATCTGAAGAAGCAGTCTTGGGGATCAATAATGTTCTAAGATCAGTAGTCAAAACCCTGAAGTAAGTCACCATTATGTATAAAGCGTCGAAACTAATTTGTTATTTGATTTTAAAAATTTGTTCAATATAATCTTCACAGTGTGATACAAAATTATATTAAGTAAAAAAAAAATTAAAAGTAACTAATTTGATTTTCAAAATTTGTACAATATAATCTTTACTGTGTGATACAAGATTATATTAAGTAACTAAAAAATTAAAAGTAACTAATTTGATTTTCAAAATTTGTACAATATAATCATCACTGTGTGATACAAAATTATATTAAGTAACTAAAAAATTAAAAGTAACTAATTTGATTTTCAAAATTTGTACAATATAATCTTTACTGTGTGATACAAAATTATATTAAATAACTAAAAAATTAAAAGTAACTAATTTGATTTTCAAAATTTGTACAATATAATCTTCACTGTGTGATATAAAATTATATTAAGTAACTAAAATATTAAAAGTAACTAATTTGATCTTCAAAATTTGTACAATATAATCTTCACTGTGTGATATAAAATTATGTTAAGTAACTAAAAAATTAAAATTAACTAATTTGATTTTCAAAATTTGTACGATATAATCTTCATTGTGTAATATAAAATTATATTAAGTAACTAAAAAATTAAAAGTAACTAATTTGATTTTCAAAATTTGTACAATATAATCTTCACTGTGTGATATAAAATTATATTAAGTAACTAAAAAATTAAAAGTAACTAATTTGATTTTCAAAATTGGTACAATATAATCTTCACTGTGTGATACAAAATTATATCCTGGGTTTATCCATTGAGCAATAAAACTATTTACTTTTAATCACTTAACACTGTACAATTATATTTTCGCTCGAGCTGAATTAAGACTTGACAGCAAAAATGTTTGAACTGGTCAGTTGAATTGGCCAAAATTATGTCTAGACACAAAGACAGCAGCAGAAAACATGATATAAAAAGCTGCAGCAGCAATTCTCCTGGAAAAAATAAATATTTTCTTTAGATTTTTCCTTAATCCTGGTGAGTAGGGATAGTTGGAAATTATAAACGAAAAAAAATTTGAAAACAGTCAACGATCAGACATTTGGAAGAACAACTGCCTTTGATAGTATTCCTCTACAGTAAAAAAAAAAGAGAGAACAAAAAAGGAAAATTAAACAAGCACAAAGAAACAAGAGAGTTTTTTTGCTTTTTATTCTTCTATTCTTCTTTGATAGTCTTCTTGATTCCTTTTTGATAATCTTTGATAGATTCTTATTGCACTACCTTTGATAATCTTCCTCTAGCGTAAAAAGAAGAGAACAAAAAGAGAAATCAAACAAATAAGAAAAACAAGTTATTTCCATTGTTTTTTATTCTTCTGTTCTTCTTGATTTTATGTTCGGAAGTGAATGACTCATCCATGTAATAATATTTTTTTTTCTATTGCTTTCTTTTTTATGTGTTTGCTTTTTTATTGCTATGCTTCTATGCTAGTGAAGAATTTTCCTAAAAGCTTTATTTTTTAAGTAAACTTCTATAGCTTTATAATTGTTAATTAAAACGCATATAGCTATAACTTATAAACTTTAGTTTCATATTTTTTTTTCTTTATCGTTGTATTCATAAGTTTCAATGAAAATATAATAATTTAGTAAGATTTCATATTTGGTAAATACTGTTTTCGTTTTCGTTTAGTGTTATACTTTTCGTTTATTGTAATACTTTTCACTGTATTCTTTGTCTATTCATAATAATATATATCTCCTGTCATCTTAGAGAAAGACTTTACGTCTAAATTTAAATCAGTTTTGTTAAGGCTAAATGCCTATAACTTGCCTGAAAGTTTTTAAACTAATGTTGATTTGGTGTCATGGTACCAAGAGTAATTTATTTTCTGTTTCAAATTGTTAGTTGTTTCGAATTTTTCTTGTCATGCAAAAGGGTCAGCGTTGCCACTTTATAAAAGATGTACTCAGCTAAATCAGGTTTCACTATAGTCAGCTATGGTTATTTTTAATGTATGCTAATTCTAGTGTTAATTATGAAGTTTTTTAATGAATTAAATTAGAGTATCAAGTTTTTATTTCAAAGAAGAATGCAGTGGTGATAAAATTTGAGACGAGGAAAAATTAACTCATTTAAAACCCCAAACTTAACATGAACAGAAATATCTGTGAAAGAAGAAAGCGAGCATAAAACGAACGGAAGTAATAATGAATAATTAAGTCAACCTCATAAGGAACAAAAATCACCACAAATAAGGATAGGCATGCCCACCCTCTCAAGCCACACTTTAAGTTAAGCTCCATTTGATCCTTTACAGAAAGCAACATATATATTGAACTGTATTTTCTTTTACTGCAAAATAGCTTAGAAAGTTACTTGTATGATATACCCCCTACCTAATATTCTTCATCTATTAAAATCCTTGGATTTTCCATAATTTTGGTACGAAAATGTAATGAATATAAAATACTTTATTAACAAAGTTATGGGAAATCCCAAAACTATGGAAAATCTAAGGTTCTAATTTGATGAAGAATATTAAGAATATCATACAAGTACCCTAAGAAAAACTAAAATTGAAAAAAAAGCTGCGAATATATATTCAAATGACAATCCACAATTGTATTATAGATTTTAAAAATCTAAAAATTTTTCATTTGTTAATTCTAGTGTTAATACTAGATATTTCTACTTATTTCTATTAAACCTTTGTTCGCTTTTTGAAGCTATCAAAATGACTTAATGAAACTATACTCGTTGCGAAACGAAAGGTGGCGTAATGGGCCAATAAACCCTTATTATCTGTTGTTTATAACAGCTGTTAATAGAAGTAATTTATTACAGCTTCTTTTGCAGATTTTTACTAATTAACTATATTAGTATCTTTATTATTACGTTATTACTCCAAAATTCCTTGGATTTCATCTCCTTCCTTTCTACCATATTATACAATTATTATACTGCTTTTGACAGCATACAATTATTATACTGCCATATTATACTGCTTTTGACATTTCTATTCATGAGAGTCAATATTAAGCACAAGAAATAACACCCCTCCCTCACCTTTCCCCCGAGAATAAGGATTTTGGAGGGCGTTTAGCTGCAATAAGCCTTTTTTGTTATGTTCAATGTAAATTACCGAACATGAATTAATATAAAGAATTTGATCTTATATATGATATGGATATGAAAGAATACGATATCGTATACAGAATATGATAAGAATAATATATAGGGAGCAGTTTAATTGATTTAATTTAATCTTAATTTAATTGATGTTTGTTGTGTCGGTAGTGCAAGTTATTTTTTTTTTTTTTGCCATGCTTTCATCAGAATAGAAAAATACCCACTCAGCGTGGTGCCTCTGATATTATACCTGTTCTGTGTAATTATCACCGCAAACTTGTATCTGATACCTGCCTAAGACTGTTTATTTTGTTGAAATGGTTGTTAACACACTGCCAGGTCATAAATTTGTTACTTTTTAGTGTATTTTTCTTTTTTTCTCTTTATTAATCAATTGTCTTCAATTTTGTAACTGGGTAATAAACAAATGTTTATATTTATGGTCGATGCTAACTGTCACAAAGCAGTCAGAAATTTTGTTTAGGTATCATACCCTCTTTCCCGTGGAAATATAAAATCACACGTATACTGTCAGTTTTTAACGCTATTTACTGTTTTTTCTTAAATCCTCGCCCATCCCATAAGAAATGTTATATTAGTCAATTTTTTCCACCCCTGGGACAAGTTTTTTTGCTTCTTGGAATGGCTACTGACCTATATTCGTCATATTGTTTGGAATATTAAACAAATATACATCAATAGTACACCAGTTATATTTTTTTCTCTACTTTAGATACATAAACCCATAAACTTACAATAAACTTACATTTCATAAGAGATTTCACATCGTACTTGCTAATATCAATTGTATGAAGATTCACCAAAAGTTCAACAGGAGTTAAAGGTCCTGGAAGACCATCTATCGGGTTTGTAAGCAGCCGACTAAATACCTAAAAAAAGGGCAAACCAATGATAAAACAGCACTTAAGTAATGGCGATTAATATCATTAAAGTAATATTTAAGCAGAGGCAGGCTTTGTCTGCTGATAAAGTGCACTATTGACTGGTAGTTCGAACACCATGGTGCGAATGGAGCAGGGAAGAGTAGAGAAAAACAGCCTGCTTAGCTTACCAGGATTTTCCCAAGCTGACATAGGCCTGCTTTGTGCAGACTGGCCAATTACCACTTACGTAGAAATTTCAGTCTTAATCCAACTGAATCACAGACTAATCTTGTCAAATATCCAATTTCCTTTCAGATTTCTGCTTTTTAAATAGAGTTGCCAGACGCTAAATGATAAGAGTTGCTAGTAATTTTACTGCCTATTCTCCCACGTTTAATCACCAAACATCAAACCTTAATAAGTCTCCCAGTCTCTTTGACCCACCCAAGTTTCAAGTTATAACTTTTATGTTTTATAGTTTATTTTCCTTGTTCTAATACTTTGGTAAGTCACATACTCAAAATTCTAGAGATTTTTGTAAAGTAACTCATTCTTCAAAAGTTCCAAAATATTGACCTAAACACACTCCTCTGACCCCCCCCTTCCCTTCCTTTACCGTTCCCCTAGGAATCAGACCTATACTTATCGAAGGTGCTGTTTTAGACGTGTATAATGTGCAATTCCAATACTAATACTACTAATAACTCACCGCAGCATCAAGCCACCTAAGGCAAACACAGCTGCGCACTCTCTTTCTCCGCCCCTATCTGTTCATAGCTTCACTCGCAAACTTTTTATCGTAAATTTCCTTATTTCAGGCGTTGAAAATGAACTTCCATAGAAAGGTTTTATCAAATGCTCTGAGAAAACTAATCCACAATCCTTTTCTATCTTACTCTTTTTATCTCCATCTTAAATTGGTCACTTTTGAACAATATGTTTTAGTGTGCGAGAACCCACATATTCATACGTAATGCAGCTCCTTGATTCACGGGGAGCTTAAAACATTACTCGTAAATATATACTGTAAATTTTTGAAATTTATTAACGTTTTAATTGATTTAACGTTAATCTAATTTAATGTCATTAAAATGGATCCAATTGAATAATTTAAACATTTGTATAATCTAACGAAACTAACGTTTTAACAATGTGTCTCAGCATACGTAAACCAATGTGTTCATGTATAATGTAGTCTCCAGCTCCTAACATAACTTGTAATTATTTATCCTAAATAAAATTTCTTTATTTTGACTGTGGAAAGATTAAGCATTATGAGGAAGCTTTTATCAAAGACCATGAAGAAAATCACTCGCAACAAATTTCTATCTTATTCCCCTTATCTCCGTCTCAAATTGATCACACTTGAATAACTTGTCTCAACATACAAGTTATTATGAAGAATAACATCATAAATAAAATACAAGTTATTTATAATGAAGATTAATTGAAGGTTAATGTAGGAAACGAAAATTTAGAGAAAGAGATGGAGAAGATTATTGAGCTAGTTGAAGTGGGCAAAGTAAGTGAAACAGTATGTAATTTAGAAGAATTGCTGAAGCAGATATGCGAACTACGGAAAGAGAAGAAATCGACGAAAACATTACTTGATTACGAGTGTGAGAGTCTTCGACCCATTGTACAAGAGAGCCTGAGGAAATTACGGTAATCCCCACCGCAAGGAATAGAGGATAATTTTAAAATTTTCAGAGAGAATAGAAAGTGTTATAAGAAGATGATAAGAGAGAAAAAAACAATACGTAGCAGCGAAGAAGGAAAAAGAACTTATTAAAAAATTCAGGGAAAAAGATACACATCAATTCTGGAAAGCTGTACATAGGTCTCTGAAGGGAGAGGCACACGAGACATGTTCTTTGGAACCGATTGATATTGTTGGGTTTAATTTAAGTTGGGTTGGGGTATATTGTTAAGTTTATTTTAAGTTGGGGTTGAAAGGGGAAGAAATAAAATGGATTTTGAATTTAAGGGAAGGGTCGATTGATATTGGGAAAAGAGAGATGAAATTTAGGGGTCATAGTGTTAACCCAGTGCCTCGGGAAATCTGAAGTGGCTTCCTTTATCTTCGGCTGGTCAAGCTTAACTTGTATTCAGTTTCAAATCACTTACCTAATTCAGTCACAACCCCTAAGTTATTGTTTTACATTTATTCCAAAAAAAACTTGAACATTTTTACAAATATAAGATTTTTTTCATGAGAATTAAAGGTTTTTGGATGTGATCAAACTATATGATCAATTACTACAATCAATCTGTATGACCACCTTTTTCTCCTTGAAAATCACCATCTCCTTTAGCACTTGAACCTATGTATGGCGATATGTATAACATTTTTTTTTTTTACATTATACTCTTCTTTGTGGAACTAGTGAAACAGTTTAAAATGATGTTTTATATCGATCAGTCCTTTTAAGTGGCGTTCACATGCGTGTCTAGCTAGAATCCCATGTCAAGACACGTGTCTAGCCAGACTTCAATGTCTATATACATTGTTAATATACAGAAATGTTACAAGGGGGAATGCTTTTTTGGCTAAAAATTGCTAAACCACCTTTGGAGCTTGTGAATTAAGTTTTGTCTTTTATTTCACTTCCTTATTTTAGCCAACCCTTGCATCATCTACCCCAAGGTAGTGCAGTTGATTGATGACCTGCTTGACACAAACAGGGCCCAGAGATCGATCCCCACTGCTGCAAGGTTGATGGGACAGGCTAGCAACTTGTCCCTGGAAAATGACCCATCAACTGAAACGTCATTTTGACGTCCTATCCGCCATAGATAGCTATGGATGATTTTTATCCCATTTTTTATCTTACATCACCCAAGTTGTTATTTCATGAATGAAATGCAGGTATTTCTCCTCTCTGGCAGCCACTCTCAATGGTTGTCATCCTTATTTTGAATCCATTTCTTTTCTTCAATATATATATATATATATATATATATATATATATATATATATATATATATATATATATATATATATATATATATATATATATATATATATATATATATATATATATATATATATATATATATATATATATATATATATATATATATATATATATATATATATATATATATATATATATATATATATATTTTTATCCTTTAGAATCTTAGTAAAAAAGGTATTACTAATATTTTGCCTAGCACATATATTGGAAAGATAGTATTTTAATGCATATTTCTCCTTGCAATTAGAACTATCATATCAGTCATCATTTTTTTTTTGGGGGGGGAAGGGGATATTGTATACGATTTAAGTAAAGTGTATTTTTATAGTCTTTCTAAGTTAAATTTGGATTAGAACTTAATTGAATTGGCTTCTGAGAAAAATACGGGTGCATAGTCTATACTATAAAGCGTTTGATTTGTTAGTTTATGTGTTTCTTGCGTTTCTTGCTATGCGTTTCTAAATTTGTTGCTATTTATAAACTATAAATTGTTTTTTTGCAAATAAATATTTGCTATCCGAATTATAAATTATTTTTTGAAAAAAATGTATAGGAAATAAATATTGCAATTTCTAAATTATAAACTATTTCTAAATTATAAATTTGTTGCTATGCGTTTCTAAATGGTTGGACTAGTCGGGCTGAAACTTAGCAGATATAACTCTATTTGGAAAGGGAAGATCAAGATAGGCTGTGAGGGGAGGGGGCTGCAGTATGTCGTGGTTTATTTGACCCTAGTAAGGCAACATTTCAAAAGATATGTGTTTTATGCTTGTCAAAAGCCATGTGTGTTACATCATCTTATATGTGAAGATGTAGTTTTGTCAAAAATTGCATTTATTTTAATATTGCCTTTTGTTAATTATAAAAAACACTACGTGAAGCATTTCCTTTCAAATGAGCCTTTAAAAATCTTTCTGTGAGGTTTCAGTGCCTAACTAGCTGCAATAAAAAAAAAGAAAAAGAAAAAAAGGAGACGCATCACTGCTTCTCGCGCGATAAGAGTGATTTTCATCAGGAGTTTTTGACAATGGTGCAGTTTCTAATGGTGCAGTTTTAATTTCGATCCCACTTCATCTTTGAGATGTTACTCTTTTTTAAAATGCCCATAAATCTGTTTTCGCAACGAACTTCCACCATTAAGATTAATCGAAAGCATAGTTACCGTTCCTGAATCAGCTTCAAATGGCGATTCTTTACTCATTTGACAATTTGTTTTCAAAACATATTTCTAATGTTTGGTAACTATGGGATGCACTTGGTTCTTTACTATGTTGTAGCTTATGCTGTAACCAGGATGTGCTTATAGCATACCTGAGCCTCTCTGACAGGAGAAGGTTAAGAAGAAAGTGCGGAAGTTTTCGGGAACGGTGGGGGTAGGAAGGGGGGCCTCAAAGATTCGTTTTCAATAATTTTTATTATATGTGACTCGGTGCACGATATTATTACCCTTAACCAAGTCAAGATTTTGTCGGTAAAGAGGAGGGTAGTGGGTTTGTTCCTAGAGGGAACTGGTAGGAAAGGACGGATATTCGTAAATATTCAGCTCTTCATTCCTGCCCCCCCCCAATCCTACATTTTACCGAATTGTTGGATACTTTTTTGTCAAATTATCAAATAACTTTTCTTATTAACCCCCCCCCATCCCCCAAAAAACTCCCGCGTAATCATGTGTTTCTTTATCAGCAGTTTCCCTAACCGTCTTTCCTACAAAGGGGTTTCGTTGGAATTTTTTGTAAAATTACTAGTTTTCCCATTTTATAAGGAAATAGTATTTATAGGTTTCATTATCGTACCTTAGCTTAATAGCCATTAATTCTGGTATTATTTAACCTCTTGTTTTGATTAATAACGACATTAAATCTGTAGGTAAAGAGCCAGGCTTTGAGTGCTGTCATGGGTCTTTATGAGAAAGGAGAAATGCAGCAAGTGAATGAAGTCTATGCAGTCATGTACCTTAATTTCCTCTCCCTCAAAGAACCTCCTGAGCTTGTCATTGGAGACGAAGAAGGTGATGAACCAACGAACCAAGGGAACGAACAGCTTGCTAAAAATTGTATTTTCCTATTCTTGGCGCTACTGGAAAGAGACCATAGTCGGATACATGAGTGAGCCTTTTTCTTCTTTTTTGTCATTTTGAGCTTGTTCTTGTTCACTTACATTATTACATTGTAATTAAGCTGTTAGCTCATTACAATTGAAGAAATGAGTTCATTACGATTAAAATTATTTGATAACCAGTAACGGCTTTCCAATGATAGCTAAACGTAGAACGAAAATCATATCGAAATAATTTTTAGTGTCCACAGAATATCTCCCTGGTAAATTTGTTATATCCACTATAGCGTATCTGGACAAAAATACAATTACATCATAAAGTGGAACGTGAATTGACACACTTAAGTAGAAAACTTTAAACACACCCTAAATGTGCAACATAGATGTCTACATCTGGTACCAAAATGCTGCGAAATGAATTAAGTTGTTTTTATTAGTTTTGCGCAGAGTATGCACATTCTCAGTTTATGCACAGTTACAAAATATTTAAAATGGTGATGTGGTTCTAATTTTTTTTATAGCCTACGCGTCATAATGGGTTTTGATATTGGATTTTTTTTTATTGAAAAAAAAAAAAAAAAAAATACTGATTCGAAAAATATTAAAAAAAAGAAAAATTTATAATTTAAAACATTAAATTTTAATATCGTTTTCGTTTTTTTTTTACGTTTGTCTGATATCAAATTTACGTACCTCCATAATTGTAAATTTCCAGAAGAGCAAAAAAAACCTCATAACTTTTTTATTTCCTTTTCAATAAACGTAAAACAAAAGCCGATCGATATGTAAGATCAATACATATCTATCCGTTTTTGTTTTACGGTTATCGCATGGAAAATAAAAAGTTGTGATGCTTTTTCACTGCTCCTCTGAAAATTAACAATTATCGAGATACGTAAATTTGATAAACGATTAGCAGTTGTAGAGCAATCAGTGTTAAATTTTCTGCAGTATTTCTGCTCCATCATGCATTCTTTGGATTTTTATAAAACAGATGGTGTATAAAATTGTAATTTTTGTGCATGTAATTATTCTCAAATTGTCAAAAAATCATAAAAAGTGTCTCAAAAATGCAAAGTAAATATAACCTGTGCTACTGCCACCTCTAGATTGCGCTGGATTTCGTTATAACCTTTTGAGATTAATCATAATCTTTTGGTGTTTTTAATACTTTTACACTGAACATCTCCAATAAACGGCTCTAAAATTAAAAAAAAGGTATATAATGTAAAATAGAACAGAGGAAATAGAAAGAAAAAAAAGTATTTTTATTGTGCTTTTTATGATTTTTTTAATTAACTTTTGTCGTGACAAGACATTTACATTCACTAGAGAAGAAAAAAAGTGTTAATTTACTTTCTGTGATACCTCAATTGGTATCTTAATTTCCAGGATTTCTAAAAAAATCCTGGAAATTTCTTGGGTTCCAAAATTCAACATGACTGGAAAAATTATCTGGAAAAAGAAACACTTAAATTTTTGTCAATTCGTCAAATGTATAAAAGGTTTAATTTTTATGTGTGACAATGATAAGATAAGGGTTTATTCCAAAAACAACACAACACAAAAAAAAACAAATGATCTTCTATAAGCTAACGCTTGTTCGGAATTATTAACCATCTTAAAATTAACACTTATAATAACATACTAAAAAAAAGAGAAAAAGAAGAAAGAAAGAAAAGGAAAAAAAAGAAGAAAAAATGAAAATATTACACTTACTCGGCACCTGGTCGCAATAACCAAAAATCAATACTTCACATACTCCAAAACTTCCCGCCGCCATCCCATAAATAATAAATAAGCAAAACAAAACAAAAAAAATAAAAATATATAGGAAAAACGGGTTCCGGGCTAACCTGAGAGTGACTCAACTATACTACCCTTTAAACAAATTCATACCTATGGAGACAAAGGGTTTTAAGTGCCCGACGGAATTCACATAGATTCGCTGACCTTTTTAAAGAAACAGGCAAATTATTCCAAACAACTGGCCCCACATGACGTATTGAAAATAGCGATCTAGTACTAGTAACTTGAGGTGCCCGTATATCTCTAGCAAGACGAGTAGGATAATTGTGTACATCATCACCAGACATAAATAAATTTAAAAAATTTGAAAAACACTTGGGAACCAAATTAGAAAAATATTTAAACATAAATAACCCATGGTAAAATTTTCCAAGACCTGACACAGGGATAATATTTAACTGTACATATTGGGATCTCACCCAGGTTCTTTGATTATCTCCGGACAACACTCGCAGTGCCATATTTTGTATCACACGTAACTGCTGCAAATGCACTGAATATGTGCTAGACCATATACTCATGCAATATACTAAATACGGGTGAACTAACGAAAAATAAATCAATCTCAAAACAGAATCATGGAAAATATTTTTTAACTTTCTTATCATTGCAACATTTCTTGCAATAATAAAAGAAAATTTTTTTTAAAACTAAGGCATTCATCCACAATAACACCAAGGTATCGTATAGTATTTGTACGCTTAATTACATAATTCTCCATTTGCAAATCCGCAACCCAAGTGTAAAAATTTGATGATCTACAATATATAATAAATCTGATTTACTATGGTTTAACAAGAGCTTTTTCACTCTCATCCACTTATCTATACATAACATACCTCTTCTAATTATTTCTATTAAATCAGATTCAGTCTTTGCTGCGGCAGTAAAATGGGTATCATCTGCAAAACTAGGAATAATCACCATACAATTAGAATGTGCATTATCTAACAAATCCAAAACAGAAAATTGTAAGTCGTTAATATAAACCAAGAATAAAAGCGGACCTAAAACAGAACCCTGTGGAACATCAAAATCAACTATTCTTTCACCGGACCTCACATTAGAAATTTCAACGCACTGGGTTCTACCCCTCAAAATAGTTCCAAATAACTTCAACGCACTACCTCTAATTCCCCAATTTGCAAACTTCATAATTAAAATTTCATGGTCAACTGAATCGAACGCTTTAACAATATCTAAAAAATAGACGCCACCTTAAAACTTTGGTCCAAAGCATCATGCACAAACGTCGTCAAAAATAAAACTGCCTGTTCGGTAGACATCCCCTTACAAAAACCAAACTGATTAGAAGGGAAAAAGGAAATATTCTCCAAAAACTCAGATACTCTAGAATTAAAAAGTTTTTCTATTAGCCTAGAAATAACAGACAGGACGGATATCGGCCGATAATGATTCACATTTTTCCTATCACCCCCTTTAAATAAAGGTATTACTCTGGCACTTTTAAGACACTTCGGATATATACCACATTTAAAACTAGCATTAATCAGGTACACAAATTTGTTGCGATATCACAGGAAAAATTGACTTGAAAACCTTTGTTGAAATAAAGTCTGACCCGGATGCACTGTTTCGCATACCTTTTACCACATCACACAATTCTTTTTCAGTAACCGGTCGCAAGTACATAGAAACATCACTACTTTCAGGCAAAAACTGAGTAAAATCACCATCACTTGCATGCTGCTCAACAGACGACGCTAACTGGCCCCCTACACTAGAAAAGTGCTCACACATACGTTCAGTAGTTTGGCGAATATTTTCACCGTCGACAATACTACAAACAATTTTAGGCTTAATCGGTTTAATAACAGAACTTATAACATTCCAAGTCTTTCTCGGGTTACCCCCCGCATTTTTAAAACTATCACTCAGGTAATCTAACTTAGCTTTACGAAGTATGCTATTCAACTTATTACTATACGCATTATAAATATTTACATCGCTAATACTTAATGCAGACTTTTTATACAATTGCTGTCGCCTAGCAAGAGAAACTAGAATACTCTTCGTAACCCAAGGCTTCTTCGGCGACTCAAAATACTTACGTTTCTTCCTAACTTGACTACAAGCAACTACCGTATCCTTAATCATCGAATACCAAAGTGTAAATTTATCATTCACATCCATATCATTACTATATAAAAAATCACAATTTTTTCCTCCAAGCTCATTTTTTAACTTTGGTACATTAATAACAGGAAAACAATTTTTCAGTACTTCAGAACGCTCTGATCTTGGCTGGTTCAAAAGAGAAGGAATAGATACCAACAGACCGAAAATGACATACCAAATGACAACTTATTTATCTGCAATGGTTTAACCGTCTGGTTACTGAAAGTTGTATAATTAGCAACAGCCTTTATTTTATAATTAATGTTTATCTTGATGATTTTGAAAGTCACCCAGAGAAGCAAGACACATGAATCTCTGCATAGAGCGGTATAGAACGGAGGGAGTTACTCTTCCATGTTTCACCCTAGGCCCCCCTCCCCTCCAAGAACACTAAGGTAAAGTTAATGCAATGCCTAAAACTGGGTACATTTGGATCTTAAAACGAATTTTTTAAATCTTTAATCCCCTCCTCTCCATTTAATAAATATCCTAATCGTATTCTATATTTTTCTGCTGCATGCATCCACAAAAAAAGCCTAGTAACAATCAGGTTTCAGATTTCTGTTCATGTTCTCTTTGTTTCAGGTTGGCTAAAACTTTTGCTAATGCAGTGCCAGACGTAAAGCGGAGTATCTTGAAGAACCTTGATGTACCTTTGAAAAGTTTAGATATGGAATCACCCCAGTTATTCAAACTGCTTGAAACTTGCCCCGACGGAACAGAGACTTTTATAACCAAAGCACTTCACGTAGTCACTGAAAGAGGTAATGTTTTGTAGGTTTGGAACAACAGTGTATAGTAAGCCTCATAGTTTAAGCCTCATAGGCCCTATAAACACCTATAGCAGGAAGAAGAGCAAATAATTTTAATTAATTTTATTTAAATTTAATTTTAGTTTAATTAAGAGGTGGCTCAAATCAGTCGCCCCATCAGAATAAAAAGAGCAAACTGACACCTTTTTCCCCGATTTTTATGCCAAACGCCTCTAAACGGATCTAACTTACTACTTGGACTATCTGTCTTTGCTTTTTCCTACAATTAGCCATGTCTTGATGCCTTCTGCAAAATACTTGATTTTCAATTCAAGATAAACGATTTTCAATCTGTATTTAGCATTCGGACATACATACAAATTACCGGTTTATATTGGAAGAAGTAGAACAGAGAGCTGTTAACATACGCAAGTCTTGAGGAGAGCTCCAATTTCATGGCAAATATATTTTGTTGTAAAAAGGAAATGTCGCTTACCAGCGACCAACTAGAATCTAGAATAACATTTTATTAGAAAGGAAGTTTGCAGATTCGAAATTTTTAACGATACAAATTAAGCGTCTGGGACATTCTCCAAAGCTAGAAAATAACAAGCATAAATATCTCTTTAGATCAAATTCAACACATTTAATTCCAAACGGGGATATGAGCTGAAATCTCCAACTATGGCTATCTGTACTACAACTAAGATGAGATGGGTTTTATTTTTCAACTAATAATTACATCATAATTAACTGGCACTTACCACATTTTTTAAATAGCATTATCAATTAAACTTAGAAAATGGTAAGAACGTGTGACGCTTTATTAAGCCACTATTGTGGCCTGAGCAGCGTCACACACTCTTTCATCATAAACCAAACTCATTCACTCTTCCTGCTCTTTTCTTACTACTCAATACTATTTAGATTAATGAAAAATTCAAAATCCCAGGAATTCTCTTCTTTATTTAAATTCTTGTTGAAAATTTGGTGTTCGTTACTATTTAAAATGCATCAACATAGCAACCCGAAGCGTAGAGCTAAGATTCGATAAAAAAGCTAGTTTTCTCCACATAATTTGCAAGACGCCAGCCACTTTCCACCGCTAAGAAAACCATCTAGCTAAACCCATGAGGGGCCACTGCATGATTTCCTCCGACCAAGTCACCTCCGTTTATATTTCAACTTCGCCCTTCTTTTGCGAGGATCCTTTCATTCAAGAAATTCAGCAATTTTTTATGGCCTCGATTTTTCCTTTTTAAAAGATGAAGAGCATGAACATTGAGAGTGATAGCAGAACTATAAAGTTCAAAACAATATACATTTTTATATTTTTTTTTTCTAAAAGTGGTTTCAAAATTTTCGGAAGTAAGTGTACAATTAAGTATTGAAACTTATCTTGATTATCAAATTATTAGTGAAAAATTTATCTCTTTTAAATACAACTTTGCAACTAACTGACAAAACAATTCTTAATAACACAAATGTGATTTACTACCAACCGTTCCCAGCCCCCAAGGCTATGTACTTAGCTAAAGTCCACGAGGAAATACATGGATAGAATTCAGAATATAAGCTAATAGTTTTAAAAAATGTACAGAAACATCTTACAAAGGTGATTCTTTTACTATTACTACTACTAATAACAGCTCACTACGGCACGAAGCCGCCTGAGGCTAACACAGCTACGCCAGCTCCTTTTCAATCCTGACTTATTTAAAGTCTCCGCCTTTATACCCTTCAAAAAAGTTCCCATTTCCCTTAAATCCTTCCTTACAACCCCTTCCACCTAATTCAGAAACGACCTGATTATTGTTTGGCCCTAGATGGTTGGTGGAAAAGGCCGATTTCTGACAATCTACGCCTTCATCTGCACAACGAATCCTAGCCATCCTGAACTTTCCTTCATTTTAGCCCTAGAAAACAGGATAGAACCACAATTGTCGTACAGATTGCTATTTGAAATACTCTATCTTTATCCTTACTGTTTGAAATACTTTATCCTGAAGTACGTTAACTCGGAGACAAAATTGATTGTCTCTCTTGTTGGTATTCCAAACACTTTAGTTCGGAGACTAAATTATTTTACTGCTTCAAATTAACAGCAGGACAGCTCAGAAAAAGATAATCATTAGAAAATGTTTAAACTAATTTACCTTTATCTTTTTTCCTTTAAGTCAGAAATAATTACAGGTTCAGATAATACAGGAAAAATATATAGAACAGAAATATACATAAAATAAGTTCAAAATGGACGTTTACAAACACACTTTATTAAAACTATAATTCCTAAAACTAGTTTTTCACAATTACTAGAGCTACAGTTACTAAGTTTACATTATATACTAATGTCCAAAGATTTTGTTGCTGTTTACCTGTCAAACAAAAGAATTTTTCCCCGTTGAACTGTATTTGTACGAAATAAAAAAAAGGATAAAAAACATTTTTCGTACTTCCACAATTTACAAGTCAATTTACTATGTTAAAGAAATATTTAAAATGTGTAAATCAAAAATCTGTATAGCTAAATGTTTACAAAGGATGAGGAGCCTTCAAGCCAGAGGTGGATCCAGGATCTTTTTTTTTTGGGGGGGGGGGTCACAAAAAAGGTTGATCCGATAAATTTGCATTAGGAGCAAGTTTAATTAAAACACAAATTTGCGTTAATTAAGTAAACACTACTTCAGACTATGTTAGGGGGGGTCCCCCCGCCCCCTGGATCCGTCACTGCTTAGGGCGGTGCTACCTATACAGTCAATTTTTCAAGGCTATCCCAAAGTTCACCGAAAGAAAATTGGTCTCTGAAATCTCTTTGAAAATTAAGGTTAACGAAACTTATCAACTTAAATTTCGTGTTAACCTTCGTGTACTTCCGAGCATTAATTTTTGCAAATATTTCGGAGTGACCAATTCTCTAACGGTGAAATTCGGGGAGACCATGAAAACTCAAGAAGCACCACCTTAATGTATAATTTTATAATATATTGCAATCATGGCTGTATCTAGGATTTTTACGGAGGGTGTTCTATAAAAGGATTTTTTTTTCCGGGGGGGGAGGACAAAAACTGTAAAAAACACATTAAAATTAGTTTATATCTATTTTTATTACGTTTTAACGAGTTGGACAAACATTCGGGAGAGGGGGGGCAAACCCCCTAACCCCCCCCCCCCCCCGGATACGGCCTTGATTACAATACAATTTAATCTCGCCCAATAATACTTAGAAAAAGAAATAAAAATGTTCTGGGCCAGAACAGCAAAAGAACATTAATATCTATACAATAGCTTTTTAATACATAAGAGAATTAAAATATAAATTATTTAGACTTGCAATTGCTCTTAAGTCAACATAAAATAAATTGTTCAATTTTGGTGCTATATACCTCTTAACAACTTAGGATCATTCTAATATGAACTTTTCACATGTGAATTCACATTTGAAGTATGCAAGGGCGAAAGGGATACTTACTATCATGCATCATATCTGGGAATAGAGAGGACATTTTGGCTACAAGAGTGTTTCTCAAATTGGATGCTCCCACATTCAAAAGCATTTTCTCTCCTCTATACATCCTTATAATCGAGCCAGAGACCATTTTCGTTTTTGCTTCAGCACTCAACGGTTTAGTTATCTCCGAGAGCTGCAATTAAAAAAAGTAATAATAGTCCTACTGCAAGAAATTCGGTCAATTAAGCTTTTTTCAGTTCTTTTCTTTCCCCTGTAGGCTCTTTCTTTCCAATTTGTGCCTTTAAAGTTGAAAAATATCAAGGATTAATTTAATATTTGCATCATTTCTTAGAAACCTTGCTTCAAAAACTAGCAAGTTCCCCTCGACAGAGCCGCTTGTGATAATTGATCTCCGTCCAAATTAATATAATTTTACGAGACTTGATCAATTCAATTAGATAACAAGTCTTTTCCTTCTCAATTTTAATATCTCTGTCGTATGAACAAAAGAAAAAACCTACTTCCTAGTTAGTATAATTTTACGAGACTTGATCAATTCAATTAGATAACAAGTCTTTTCCTTCTCAATTTTAAAATCTCTGTCGTATGAACAAAAGAAAAAACCTACTTTGAGAAGCCAAAACTGAACAGGTTCAACTTTGGGGGAATCAAAAACCAGTTACAGTTACTCTGTAAGCTCGGCCTGAATCGATCCAGCTCTAAATGGGTACCTGGACAAATCTGGGGGTTGAAAACGGGAAGCGTCAGATGATTCGCCCCCAACCATACATTGAACTCCCGGTCGAAGGTGTCGAATCAGGAGATCGGTACCTGCAGACTATTGGTCAGCACACGATAAAACAGTTTAGATAAACCAGCTGTCCAAACGCAACATCTGACAAGCTCTTTTGTGGAGTGTCTTTCTTCGTAAGGCACTCCTTCCATGGTAATACCTAAATTACGGTAATTCAACGCTCCATGATCTTGCTGTTAACCTCAAACTCCCTTGTTAATCTCTATTATAATCTCTTTTGTTGATAATGTTAATTTCTATTTACTGACTAATGCTGCAAATTCACCCACATGAAAAGCCTGGTCATTACATTATCACATAGTCAACAATTATAAAAGATTTTTGATTTCTATTTTTTAGGCTTTTTCACTCAAATGGAACCAAAATCTTAAGACTTATATTCTAAATTAAAAATCTAAGTAACATTCCATTGTTTCGTTCCTTCTTTATTGTTACGAATAAAATATAGAATTTTATATTTCCAAAATCTCCTGTCTGCTATCGATATCGATCAACTATCGTACACTTCAAAATTTAATTCGTTAACTTTCTTTTCGTTTGTTACCTGGAAATTCTTTATTACAATGAGACAATAAGGAGAGTTGAAGAAAAATAATTTCTTTTAAATCGAAATGATTATATCAGGATTCAGAGATGCCCAAAGGCAAGAATCTACTTCAGGGGCTTGGGGAGGGGGCACACATTCAAAAGATTATAATATGGCAGACTGCTATGGAAAATATATATGAAATCACAGGAAACATTATAATAACGTCAAAATTTCGAAAGGACAGGCCCAAAGGTAACCCTTCTCCCCCCCCTTTGTTATGTGCCTGTAATCGTACTTCACTTAGGGCGATGATATACAAAATCGGAATGTTTACACACACACCAAATTCAGAGGAGTTAAAAAAGTACAGTAGACCTTGTTATAATTAAATAAAAAAAACAAGTTTTTTAAACTGAAAGTAAGGAGCGACCTTAAAACTTAAAACGAACATAAATTATTCTGTATATGAAAGAGACTGTTCCCTCCTCACCGCTTCGCTCTTTGCGCTAAATTTGTTTAATGTTTTAAAAAATAAAGTTGTGAGACAGAGTCAAACTTTAGCGTAAAGTGCGTGGCGTTGCGGAGGGGACAGTCTCTTTCATGTACAGAATAATTTCTGTTCGTTTTATGTTTTAATGTCGCTCCTTACTTTCAGTTTAAAAAACTTGTTTTTTTTATTTAATTTTTGAACGTTTTTGAATAAATGCAGGTTTTGATCTTGGCTCACCGTACATGAATAATTAAAACAAAATTTTCATATTAATTTACTTTTATTTAGTTAAATGGCTTTCTCGAAACTTGTTTAATTTTATTTATGAACGTTTTTATTAGTAATAAATATACGAAACTTACGAATTAACTTACGTAACGAACTTCTATATTCATATATTTTTAATACATTTATGAGGGGGTTCGCCCACTAGTCAATACCTTGCTCTTTAAGCGAAACTTCAAATTTTGTTCCAATTCTTTAGAAATGACCGCTTAATCACAAAGGCCGTTAATTAGAATAAATAGCTCTTATGAAAGTACTAAAAAATTTTTGGCTTAAAGAGCGAGGCATTGACTACGGGGTGAACCCAATTATATATGTAATATTTTCTGTTCGTTTAAAGTTTCGATGTTGCTGCTGTTGTAGTTGAAATACTTGTTTTTTTATATTAAATTTATGATCTTTTTTTAAATAATGCTGGGAAGTCCGGCGTCCCCTTCATAGCAATGTCCCTTCCCCCATGAAAACTTCCTTCATGGAAAGATCCTCCCACATAACCCCTGACCCCCCCCCACTACCAGGAAAAATATCCCCTGAAAACGTCTGTATACTTCCAAATAACCAATACTATATGTTAACATTGGGTAAAGTTCATAACTTTCAGCCCTCCCCCCGGGAAGTTCGGGGGATTAAGTCATCCTAAAAGACATACTTATAATATTTTCGAACATGTTGAACAAAATGGCTATCTCAAAATTTTGATCAGGTGACTTTGGGAAAACAATGAGCGTGGGAGGGGTCTAATTGCCCTCCATTTTTTTGGTCACTTAAAAGAGGCACTAGAACTTTCAATTTCCATTCCAATGAGCCCTTCCACGATATTCTAGGACAACTGGGTTGATACGATCACCCCTGGGAAAAAAAAAACAAATAAACAAACAAGCAAACAAATAAACACGCACCCGTGATCTTTCTTCTGGCAAAAAATGCAAAATTCCACATTTTTGTAGATGGGAGCTTGAAACCTCTACAGTAGGGTTATCTAATACGTGGAATATGATGGTGTGATTTTCATTAAGATTCTATAACTTTTAGGGGGTTTTCCCCCCTTTTTTCGAAAATCAGCCATATTTTCTCATGCTTCTAACTTTGGATAGGTAGCACTAAACTTGGTGAAACGTATAAATTTGAAATCAGCATTAAAATGTAATTCTTTCGATGTATTTATTGGTATCAAAATACCGTTTTCTAGAGTTTCGGTTGCCATTGAGCCGGGTCGCTCCTTATTTACAGTTCGTTACCACGAACTGTTTGAAAAGCTTGTTTGTTCGACTTCCGACGCAAACATAGCAGTCATTTCCATCACACATAACGATAATTAAGCTTGTTAAAAAGAAAAAAAAATCTCTGATAAAGCGAATAATAAATAACTTATCCAAAATTAATCTTTTTGTAGGTGCCTAGGGTAACAAAAATTGTCTTCCGGACATACTGTTCTTAAAATTTTAAAGAATATTTTAAAGAAAGTGGTTTAGCTAAGTGAGTGAAACTTTCAGAAATTTATATTGAAGTAGGCTGTACAAAAATGTGGTTCAATTCCGCTTTCTAGGGCTATAATGAAAGAAAGGTTGAGATGGCTAGGGCACGTTCTACGGATGAAAGATGACAGATTGCCGAAGATTGTCCTTTTCGGCCAACCGTCTAGGGCTAAACAGAGAGCAGGTCGTCCTCAGCTGGGGTGAGAGGATGTCGTAAAGAAAGACTTAAGGATCAAGGAAACTTCCTGGGAGGGTGTAAAGAGGGAGGTTTTGAATAGATTGAGATGGAGGAGGAGCATGTGTAGCTCCGGTGGCCTCAAGCGGCATGGTGCTATGGTGAGTCGTTAGTAGTAGTAGTGGTATATTGAACTACAGACATTACCGGAAATTTTCGTTTAAAATATATAAAAACTTTCTTTCACTTTCTTTAAAATATAAAAGGGGCTTTGTTTAAATATGGGATAGATACGGTGTGTACAAAAGCGAGAAGAACTTTTTTTTCACTTTTGCTAAACTATGAATGTTTTTGTTACTTTGACACGCATGCCCATCTCCGTCCATATCTATTTTTCCGATAAATGACTTATCAGATATCCCCTAAGAGCAAAACCAGATCTTTTTTGGAAGAACTGGAGCATGTGATTTTAATGAAAGCCTGAATAACGAATTCAGCAACACAAAATGAAGTAACTGTCACTTTTTGCTAAGTCGCTTGGATACTATATGCTCAATGAGTGAACCTTATGCTAGAACAAGTAATTCTATAAATGATTTCAGTAACTAAAGCAAGAAATTTCATAAATAATTGAATTCTGCGTCTTCTTGGAGATCCCGGTGATAATATACCCTTAGGGTTTCTTTTCTGTGTGACAAAGTTGAAAAAATATTAGGGAGGGAAGTCCAAGTGCAGTAGGCTTGCATTTATTACCCCATTGTAATAGAAACTCAAGTTGACCTTCTTTTGTACCATCACTAGACAAATACATTTTCTTTTGTCAGGCATACTGTGTACAAACCTAAAATACAGAAGGTACCTGGTTAGAAGATGCAGCCACCCGCAGAACTTATGTCTTTTATATGGTTGTTTAGTTGTTTTTTTTTTTTTATATATGTAGCTGTATTATTTTTTTTGTGAAGTAAAATAAAAATGTCTGTCAGTGTTTAGAAAGAAAAGTAAAAAAAGGCAAATATTAACTTTGAAACTGTAAAATTTTCTGAAGGAAATAAAGAATGAGATTAAAACTTAAACGAACAACACTATTTATATAGCTAAGGCTTTGACTCAATTTTGCATTCACAACCATTAGTTGCTTTGTTAAATAGCGGAACTAGCGACTTTATTTGTGCGTGCCTTTAGAATTGGTACCAGAATTCAATAGTCAGGGTCCGTTCTCGTCACGGTTTGACAAGTCCCATTCCTGTAAAGCGTGAGGTAAATCAGCGCTCAGTTTTAAGTACATTAATATTCAACAACGAACTTAGAACTGCGACCAGAAGTATCTTGACTTACTTTGACTTATGTCTCCTGCCGGGCGCTGCTCGGCGTAGAGAGTGACGTCTGCCTCCTCCATCCACTTCGGTCTATGGCAAGCGTTTGCACATCGCTCAACCTGATATTTGCCATCGCCAGGAACTCGGACAGGCTGTCAGACCATCGTTTCTTCGGTCGGCCGCGAGGTCGCTCCCAACCGGCTTTGACAGGGTCGAAGGCATGGATCGTTTTCGCAGGTATGTGTGGAGGCATTCGAAGTAGGTGTCCGAACCATCGTAGTGTTCGCTCGGCTGCTTGGGTCGAAAACCGAGACTGCTTGGTGAGCTGCAGCAGCTTCTCATTGCTGACAAAGTCGAACCATCGTAGACCTTCGATCCTCCCCAGGCTCTTCGACTGAAAGACATCAATTGCCTTGAGGGTTGCGGCTGAAGCTTTCCACGTCTCAGCTCCATAGAGCATCACAGAGCTGACGAGGGCATTGAAAATCCGCAGCTTCGTTGTGCGACTGATGTTCGGTTTTCGCCAGAGGTGACGGTTCAGTCTGCCCATGGCAGAAGACGCTTTGGATATTCTCGCTTGTAGTTCAGAAAGAAGCAAGCCATCTGAAGAAATTATGGAGCCCAGGTAGGTGAACCTTTGGACAACTTCGATGCTAGTGGTGCTATCCAGGCTAACTGAAGGATTGGCAGCAGGAGAGGATGGGTCAATGGCCATAATTTTCGTTTTAGTCCAGTTTATCTGCAGTCCTACTTTTGCAGCCTCTTCTCGTTGGATTCGAAGCGCTTCCAGCAACTGCTCCATGGAGTCCGCCAGAATGGCCAAGTCATCGGCAAAATCAGCATCTGTAATAACGATATCCGAACTTGAGTCCAAAGCTGAGACGTGAAGTAGTCCTTGTCATAACGTAGTCTATGATGACATTGAAGAGCTCTGGGGCAACTGCACATCCTTGGCGCACTCCAGTCGTGATTTGGAAGAACGGGCTGCGGCGGCCGTTCACTTGAACACAGCTCTCCGCCCCATGGTGTAGAGCTTTGAAGAGTCTGCAGTATTTCTCAGGGAGGCCTGTCGATTCTAGAATCCGCCAAAGAGCTTCTCGGTCCACTGAGTCGAACGCAGCACGGAAGTCGACGAAGGTAAAAAAAGATTTTTTGTCGGAGCTCCGTGGCTTTTTCTATGATTTGTCGGATCGTAAAAATCTGCTCGATGGTTGAACGGTCCGACAAGAAACCAGCTTGCTCCGGTCGCCGGATTTTACGAATGATATTTCGACATCGATCTAGCAGGACCATTGAGAAAAGTTTTCCCGAAACAGACAGTAGGGTTATTCCACGGTAGTTCAAGCAGTCGCTTCTAGAACCTTTCTTCTTCCATAAAGGGATAATGACACCCTTCCGCCAATCTTCGGGAATTATCTCGGTTTGCCAAATTGTAGAGAACAGGGTGTGGAGAAACAGGAGCATAACAGGACCTGCATATATTAGCAGCTCCGCACTCAGGCCACAGATCCCGGCAGCTTTATTGTTCTTGAGCCTTTTTACTGCATTTCCAATTTCTGATGGGCTGAAAGGCTCGTCTGGAGGAGCATCTGTTTCGGATCTTGGACTGCCAGGTTGGCTGGGACTATCAGTAGGAGGCATAGACGGGCTAGTGTTGTTCAGGAGTGAGCAGAAGTGGTCCTTCCACCGCTCGAGACAAGAACCCTCATCAGAGAGAAGGGTCCCATCCCTGGATAGGACGGGTCCCAATGCTGGTGTTTTATTTTCTGTGAGATTGCGGAGGTGCTTGAACAGGCTACCCATGTCTTTCTTTTTTGCTGCTAGTTCGATTTCATCGGCTTTCCTTGCAACAAACTGAGTTCGGTCTCGGTAAATAAGTCTGTTCTGCACTCCATTGAGCCTTCGATAGGTGGCCATGCTTCCGGGCTCTGCTGATCTGTAAGTTCTGCAGTTCTTCAGCGATGATCTCCAGCGTTTAGAAATAATGACGTAGTCAATCATCTTCTTTGTGCAACCGTCGTTACTATACCACATGTACTGGTGGATAGTCTTACGTTGAAAGTAGGTGTTTGCGATCAAAAGTTCATGGGATCGGCACAGTTTGAGTAGGCGAAGGCCGTTATTGTTCAGTGGGTCGGGGGATACAGGTCCAATTGTGCCACGCCAAACACCCATATCATCTCGCACTGTAGCATTGAAGTCACCGAGAAGAACAGTGACATCGTGGGGGGAAACTGTTGACAGACATCTGGACAGAGCAGAGTAGAATTCTTCCTTGGTTACGTCGTCGGAATCGTTGGTCGGGGCATAGCATACAAAAATTGTCATATTGCCATGCTTGTGCCCAAAGCGGGCCTTCATTATTCTGTCCGATACAGCTTCGTGCAAGAGTAAGGTCTTTCTTGCAAGGCCGTTTAGTGCGAGGCCAACACCATTTCTTCTCATGCTCCCTCCAGACCAGACTAACGAGTGATTATCGCCTATTCGCTCTTCTCCACTTCCAGTAAGACGGGTTTCTGTGAGACCTGCAATCGCCACTTTATTCTAACGAAGTTCTTGAGAAAGTAGGTTCTTTGATGCAGGTGCATTCAGGGTCAAAACATTCCAGGTGGCTATTCGAAGCCCCCTTTTGTCTAGAAGGTTCAGTCTGTCAGTCTTTCTGACGTCGTCAGCATGTCCGTTGACGCGCGTAGGTCGAGATCTTAAAAGGAGGTCCGGATCCGAGGCTATGTAGTCACTTTGCGTAGCATTTGATTTTCAGGTGGAGGGTCGTTAGCCCAACCGACCCTAGGCCTGGAATCTGATTAGAGCTAGGTTTAACCTAGATACTGATATTCCCGGGGTGGGCTCCACCCGCCACAAGAGGTTGCAGCAACCCTGATCGGAGTGTTTAGTTAGTGGATGACCCCATATCCAGAGGCACGTGGTCAGCAGACAAGGTCTGTATCGGACGAACTCCATTCGCCTCCAAGTATCCCACCCTATATTATTGATGGTCATGTTGATATGAATCACCTGTCGTATGCAGAGAACATACTTCCCGCTGAAAAAACCTCTCTTCAATGGAAAGGGATTTTGAGGCTCTTTAGGCTAGTTTGTCTGGTTTGTCTTCGAACAGTCAAAAGACCAAATTTTTTATAGTAAACCCGAACGAAAAGACACAATCAAAGTCCTTTAAAGTAGGTTCAATCCCTCTTCCTAAGTCTAATCCACTCAGGTACTTAGGTGCTCCTTTGGGGTTATTGATAACAGCGACACGCACTCTGGTTATTAATGAGTTGAAACAGAAACTTCGCGAAACATACGGTTTTCTAGCAAAAGTTAAAGGGCAGTTTGACAAGCATACATTAGGAAAGCTCTACAACTCTATGTTTGCACCGCAAGTGTTTTCTCTAACTCCATTTTTGAAACTTTTTTCGTCAAGAGAAAAGAAACAAATTAGGGTCCATTTTACCGTATTTACTAAATTTTTTATTGGGATCCCTCTATGGTTCCGTAACTCATATATTAGTAAAAAATACCAAGTCTTTGATATATGTGAAAAGATGGAAGAATTATCGGCTTGATTTGAGGACCGTTGTAAGAGAATATCAGACTTTCCGCTTAACCATCTGCTATATACGGTGGATTAGACATTTAGTCCCCCGTCTGAACAGTGTTTTACGTTTTAGTTGTTTTTCTCGTCCGTGATAAATGTTACTTTGCCATATAGTTGATGATTTTTCGTGTTTTGTTCTTTTCTCTTTATTGCTCCTCTAGTCCATTATGGTTTTAACGTAGCAAAAGAGGGTAACAAATATATATTTTTTATTTAAATTGTCAAGGGATTGGAAGTTCATACCAATTTCTGAATGAGTTATGTCTGCAATCAACCCCTCATGTTTTAGCTTTAACCGAGACTTGGTTGAAGAACCATAGTTCTTCTCTGTTAGAGATTGGTAATTATAAGCTGTATATTCAAAATAGAGAGATGCATCAACATGGCGGTTTAGCAATGTACGTGCGTAATGATTTTGAGGTTAAGGTGAGAGATGATATTAGAGTTAATCGAGAAATGGTGTTTGAAAGTATGGTGCTAGAATTACAGTGTCTTAATTTTAAGTGTTTTATGATCGTCGTTTATAGACCCCCATCGTGTAATATAGATGAGTTTAGCTCACTTTTAGAAGAGCAATTGGATAAGTTACCAATTTCAACTAGACCTTGTTTTATTTGTGGTGATTTCAATTTGTATTTAAGAACAATGAATAGTAACCTTAGAGTTAGGGAGTATCTAAACACTATGCTAAGTTATGGACAGCCTTCTATTAATATATGTACAAGAGTGAGCCATGATTCTGCTACGTTGATTGATAACGTTTCCTTAAATACTGGATATAGTAGTGCGAGTGTTATTGTAAATGACCATTTCGGTCTGTTGGTATCTAATCCTTCTCTTTTGAACCGGCCAAGATCAGAGCGTTCTGAAGTACCGAAAAATTGTTTTCCTGTTATTAATGTGCCGAAGTTAAAAAATGAGCTTGGAGAAAAAAATTGTGATTTTTTATATAGTAATGATATGGACGTGAATGATAAATTTACACTTTGGTATTCGATGATTAAGGATACGGTAGTTGCTTGTAGTCAAGTTAGGAAGAAACGTAAATATTTTGATTCGCCGAAAAAGCCTTGGGTTACAAAGAGTATTCTAGTTTCTCTAGCTAGGCGACAGCAATTGTATAAAAAGTCCGCATTAAGTAATAATATTAGCGATGTAAATATTTATAAGGCGTATAGTAATAAGATGAATAGTATACTTCGTAAAGCTAAGTTAGATTACCTGAGGGATAGTTTTAAAAAAGCGGAGGGTAACCCGAGAAAGACTTGGAATGTTATAAAATCTGTTATTAAACCGAATAAGCCAGAAATTGTTTGTAGTCTTGTTGATGGTGAAACTATTCGCTAAACTACTGAATTTATGTGTGAGCACTTTTCTAATGTAGGGGGCCGGTTAGCGTCGTCTGTTGAGCAGCATGCAAATGATGGTGATTTTACTCAGTTTTTGCCTGAAAGTAGTGACGTTTCTATGTATTTGCGACCGGTTACTGAACAAGAATTGTGGTGTGGTAAATGGTATGCGAAACAGTGCATCCGGGTCAGACTTTATTTCAACAAATGTTTTCAAGTCAATTTTTCATATGATATCACAACAAATTTTGTACTTGATTAATACTAGTTTTAAATGTGGTATATATCCGGAGTGTCTTAAAAGTGTCAGAGTAATACCTTTATTTAAAGGGGGTGATAGGAAAAACGTTAATCATTATCGACCGATATCCCTCCTTTCTGTTATATCTAGGCTAGTTGAAAAACTTTTTAATTCTAGAGTATCTGAGTTTTTGGAGAATATTTTCTTTTTCCATTCTAATCAGTTCGGTTTTCGTAAGGGGATGTCTACAGAACAGGCAGTTTTATTTTTGACAACGTTTGTGCATGATGCTTTGGACCAAGGTTTTAAGGTGGCGTCTATTTTTTTAGATATTGTTAAAGCGTTCGATTCAGTTGACCATGAAATTTAAATTATGAAGCTTGAAAATTGTGGAATTAGAGGAAATGCGTTGAAATTGTTTGAAACTTTTTTGAGAGGTACGACCCAGTGCGTTGAAATTTCCAATGTGAGATCTGGTGAAAGAATGGTTGATTATGGTGTTCCAAAGGGTTCTGTTTTAGGTCCGCTTTTATTCTTGGTTTATATTAACGACTTACGATTTTCTGTTTTGGATTTGTTAGATAATGCACATTCTAATTGTAGGGTGATTATTCCTAATTTTGAAGATGATACCCATTTTACTGCTGCAGCAAAGACTGAATCTGATTTAATAGAGATAATTAGAAGAGGTATGTTAGGTATAGATAAGTGGATGAGAGTGAATAAGCTTTTGTTCAGCCATAGTAAATCAGGTTTAATTATGTATGGTAGATCATCAAATTTTTACCCTTGGATTGTTGATATGCAAATGGAGAATTATGTAATTAAGCGTACAAATACTATACGATACCTCGGTGTTATTGTGGATGAATGCCTTAGTTTTAAAAATCATGTTTCTTTTATTATTAGTAAGATTGCAAGAAATGTTGGACTGATGAGAAAGTTAAAAAATATTTTCCAGGATTCTGTTTTGAGATTGATTTATTTTTCGTTAGTCCACCCGTATTTAATATATTGCGTGAGTAAAGGGTCTAGCACATTTTCAGTGCATCTGCAGCAGTTACGTGTGATACAAAATATGGCACTGCGAGTGTTGTCTGGAGATTTTCGGAGAACGTCGGTGAGATCCCAATATGTACAGTTAAATATTATCCCTGTGTCAGGTCTTGGAAAATTTTACCATGGTTTATTTATGTTTAAATATTTTTCTAATTTGGTTTCCAAGTGTTTTTTAAATTTATTTATTTACGGTGATGATGTACACAATTATCCTACTCGTCATGATAGAGATATACGGACACCTCAAGTTGCTAGTACTAGATCGCTATTTTCAATACGTCATGTGGGGCCAGTTGTCTGGAATAATTTGCCTGTTTCTTTAAAAAGGTCAACGAATTTATGTGAGTTCTGTCGTGACCTTAAAACCCTTTGTCTCCATAGATATGATTTTGTTTAAAGGGCAGTATAGTTGAGTCACTCTCAGGTTTGCCCGGAACCCGTTTTTTCCTATATATTTCCTATATATTTTTATTTAAGGGATGGCAGCGAGAAATTTTGGAGTATTGTGATGTGAAGTATTGATAATTGGTTGTTGCGATCAGGAGCCGAGTGAGTGTAGGATTTTCATTTTTTCTTCTTTTCTTTCTTTCTGCTTTTTCTCTTTTTTTTCGCTAGTATGTTATTATAGTGTTAATTTTAAGAGGGTAAATACTTCCGAACAAGTGTTAGCTTATGGAAGGTCAGTTTTTTTTTTTTTTTGTGTTGTGTTGTTTTTGGAATAAACCCTTATCTAATCTATACATATATATATATATATATATATATATATATATATATATATATATATATATATATATATATATATATATATATATATATATATATATATATATATATATATATATATATACTAAGTAGAGCCCTAAGATTGCAGAGTTGTCAACGTCGCCGTGACGATACTAGTTATTAATAGCAAAAAAAGCCTGTAATGTTTCATCTCGTTCTTTTTTATTGTATATTTTATGAGCCATAGGATTCATTCCAGGATTCATTCTTGAGTAGATCGACGGGTCCTGTATTTTGGTGTTGATTCAAGTTTCCACTTGTTTGTCTTTTTTTCGTTAGACATGTTGGTACTGTATGATCGTTCACTATTTGCGTTTTTTTCTCTTTGTTTGTGCTCCTCTAGTGCATTTTTATAATGTATCGAAAGAGGGAAAAAATAAATTATTATTATTATTGGTTCGCAGTCTATTCTACATGTATCTATAAAACTAGCCCAGATTTTATCTACAGTCCTAGCACTGGTCAAACACTTCCACTTCAGGTTTGTCCACAGAATAATAACGTACAAGTCACATCAAATTAAGTGAATTCAAATTGCATACTAAAATGAGTTATTTTTTTACAGTTAAAAAAAAAAAAAAAAAAAAAAAAAAAAAAAAAAAAAAAAAATCTGAAAGTGCTTTATTTTTCAACTGAACGAAATCATGCATTATTTTGTGTTTTCAGTAAAGCACTAAATGTTTTTAAATTCTACAAATATAGTGAGATATATCCAGCCAGTTTATTTGAGCTTCTAAATTTTTCAAGGTTCAGGTTCTGGCGGTCTGGTAGGGATATATATGAAATCTTTTATTTTACAACAAATGTTTTGCTTTGTTTTGTAATAAGAAAGCTATCACCTCACGAAAAGCTTGTCAACAATGCTCTACAAACTTAACCGACGGGGAAAACAACCTAGAGATTATTGACTTTAAAACAAGCATACGAGAAAAAAAATAGGTTAAATTCAAATAGAGCAGTGGAAGAAGATTAATTCAGTTTAAATCCGTCTTTTCTCTCTTTATTTTTTTTTTGTAAATGGAAAAGCAGTGGGAAATTATAGAAATTATTTTCTTTTGTAACATTTTTCTATCCCCCTAAAAATGGCTAGCTAACCCGAATCAACTATATTGTGCAAGCATCCTTGAAAGAAAAAACTGGTAATTTGACTATAAAATAATCCTTTCAGATTTACAGCTAAACCTGAAAAAAAAATACCGGGTGCCAAAAAATCCTCAGCCGTTATTTATTTCTTTTTTCAATCTAACTTCAAAATCTTATAAGAAAGTCGTCGGCTCAGTACATCACAGTAAAATTTCCGTAAACCGAAGTTGTCAAACCTACATCAAAAACAAGAGTTAATTACATTGGTTGGCTTTGGTCCGCCCTATATTTTACTTTTGACCAATAAACCACGCCGATTGAAACATATGGGAAATGATAAAGTTGCAAAAAACGCCACCAAAACGGAATAATTTGGATGTAGCCGATCGAAATGAGTCTTTACATGACCATTAAGTATTGCGTTCTAAACTTGCTGTTGTCTTTTTTTTCTTTAATTGTATTTTTTGTCATCCCCTAGGAAAAGTTCTTACTTCTTGAGGTGGCGGATAAAACTGTACTTCTTGTTATAGTAAATTTCTGTCTCTCTAAAAAATGGCGAACGTAAATAAAAATATTTTGCTGCCCAACTGTCTAGGGCCAAACGAAAAGCAGGTCGTCCCCGAATTGTGTTACGGCCTAACGAAGTGTTTTAGCCTCATGCAGCTTGGCGCTGCAGTGAGTTGGTAGTAGTAGTAGTAGTATTAGAACAAATTAGTAAATTAGTAATTAGTAAATAAGAACAAATTCTTATTTATCTCTTATCAGTTAGGCTTCATTAAATCAATCTTCATAGGTGCACTCTTATGTTAGACAAAATTAACTTAAGATGCTGATTAAAACACAAAAAAAAATGAAAACACAAAAAAGTGAATCTTCGTAGGTGCTCACTTATGTTAGATTAAATAAATTTAAGATGACGATTAAAACACCTACAAAATGAAAACACACAAAAAAATGAAAACAGAAAAAAGTGAATCTTCGTAGGTGCTCACTTATGTTAGATTAAATAAATTTAAGATGACGATTAAAACACCAACAAAATGAAAACACACAAAAAAATGAAAACACAAAAAAGTGAATCTTCGTAGGTGCTCACTTATGTTAGATTAAATAAACTTAAGATGACGATTAAAACACATACAAAATGAAAACACACAAAAAAAGAAAAAATGAATCTTCATAAGCGATCATTTATGCTAGATAAAATAAACTTAAGATGCTAATTGAGACACACAAAAATGAAAACACAAAAAAAAATGAAAACACAAAAAAGTGAATCTTCGTAGGTGCTCACTTATGTTAGATTAAATAAATTTAAGATGACGATTAAAACACCTACAAAATGAAAACACACAAAAAAATGAAAACACAAAAAAGTGAATCTTCGTAGGTGCTCACTTATGTTAGATTAAATAAATTTAAGATGACGATTAAAACACCAACAAAATGAAAACACACAAAAAAATGAAAACACACAAAAGTGAATCTTCGTAGGTGCTCACTTATGTTAGATTAAATAAACTTAAGATGACGATTAAAACACATACAAAATGAAAACACACAAAAAAATAAAAAATGAATCTTCATAAGCGCTCATTTATGCTAGATAAAATAAACTTAAGATGCTAATTGAGACACACAAAAATGAAAACACAAAAAAAAATGAAAACACAAAAAAGTGAATCTTCGTAGGTGCTCACTTATGTTAGATTAAATAAATTTAAGATGACGATTAAAACACCTACAAAATGAAAACACACAAAAAAATGAAAACACAAAACAGTGAATTTTCGTAGGTGCTCACTTATGTTAGATTAAATAAACTTAAGATGACGATTAAAACACATACAAAATGAAAACACACAAAAAAAGGAAAAATGAAGCTTCATAAGCGCTCATTTATGCTAGATAAAATAAACTTAAGATGCTAATTAAGACACACAAAAATGAAAACACACAAAAAAAGAAAAAATGAATTTTCATAGGTACTCACTTATATTAGATCAAATTAACTTAAGATGCTGATTAAAACACAAAAAAAAGGTAATCTTGCATAAACACTACTTCTAAGAAGCAAATACTATAATAACAAAAGACTTAAATTTGTAGTCAATAAAGTCAGAAGCCATAAAAAGTAGTCTCTAAAATAGTAGTTTAACAAAAGCAGCAGGCTTCAGAATTAAGAAATAAGTTGTTAAAGAGCCCGCAATCGAAAGTTCAAATTTTAAAATTTTCCCTTTTTTGTTGTCAAAGCGCTTAAACGGCAGTCAGCTTTGTACACTTATAAAGATGTTCTTCGGTGGCTTTGTTTGTCCAAAAATATTTAGATATTCAGTATCACGAGCGTCCTGAATATACATATTTAAACGTTATAATATACACGTTATAAACATGTTCTTCAGTGGCTTTGTTGGATCAAAATTTTTTAGATATTCAGGATCACGAGCGTCCTGAATATACTTGTTTAAACGTTAAAATACACGCGTTATAAACATATTCTTCAGTGACTTTGTTGGTTCTTAAATATTTAGATATTTAGGATCACGAGCGTCCTGAACATACATGTTTATACGTTATAATATATACATTATAAACATGTTCTTCAGTGGCTTTGTTGGTTCAAAATTTTTTAGATATTCAAAATCACGAGCGTCCTGAATATACATGTTTAAACGTTAAAATACACGCGTTATAAACATGTTCTTCAGTGGCTTTGTTGGTTCTAAAATATTTAGATATTTAGGATCACGAGCGTCCTGAATATACATGTTTAAACGTTATAATATACACGTTATAAACATGTTTTTCAGTGGCTTTGTTGGTTCAAAATTTTTTAGACATTCAGGATCACGAGCGTCCTGAATATACATGTTTAAACGTTATAATATACGCGTTATAAACATGTTCTTCAGTGGCTTTGTTGGTTCTAAAATATTTAGATATTAGGATCACGAGCGTCCAGAATATACGTGTTTAAACGTTATAATATACACGTTATAATCATGTTCTTCAGTGGTTTTGTTGGCTCAAAAATATTTAGACATGCAGGACCACGAGCGTACCCAGAGGGACCCGTCTCCGAGATTCTTATCCGACTTGCAAAAACGGAACAAAAATGCATATAAACAAATTTTTGATGCGTTTTTTTACTTTTCTTTGTAATTTATTGTAAGAAAATTGGTATCATTCGAAAAATCCACTTTAGCTACAATGTTTGTAACAGAAAAACTAATATCGTTTGACATTTTTAAAAGCACAGTTCTAGTTCAAGAAACGAGGGAATTCGAAGTTCTAGTATTCTTTTTAAATAGCATAAGTAGGAAAAAACCACTTAAATTTGTACCACATCGGCCTGCCTTCGATGTTTTTTACCGATAGTGGACTTTTCCATAGATAGGGATTTTATTTCCAGATATTCCGCGTTAAACTTCGTATGCTTATAAGGATATTCCTCATTGATTTTGTGTAATCGTTAATCAAAGAAACATTTACCAAATAGCAAGCATTAGGCAAAACATATGTTTAAATGTTGATTTACCACAAGATGAAAGACAAATAATATCAAGAATTTTCAGGAACACATCCTTTACATACCTGATAGCTAGCATAAGTAAATCAAAATAAATCAAGGACAGTTATTTAAAAATAAATTTGTAACTACCTTTAAATATTCCTCGAGATTTTGCATAACCACAGGGATATTCTGTCCATTTCTTTTCATTTCAATATCCGTTCCAGGAACAGTAAAATCCAAACCCATGTCAGATATGACAGAGTCGTTGGAGAAAGACGACTCTACATTTAAATCTCTCTCGCTTGATTTCTTCTCTCTAAAGAATAGTTTAAAAATAGGCTTGAATTTGAAGAGGATATATATCACAAAAAAAGATATATAGCAGGTGGAAAAAGAACAACATACATCACTTTTTCCGTTATTAAAAGATCTGGGAGCTAACCTTCACCTAATTTCGAGGAGTAATCTGGATACAAGGCAACTTTTAAGAGCAAGAAGAGGGAAATTTTGGAACATTTTCGACTCGAGAGGTTTTCACTTAGGAATTAATTTTTAAAACAAATACCCGGAACAATTGTAACACCTTCGTCCCACACATGCCTCAATCCTCCTTCAAAAGGGGGGGGGCAGGGGTGAGCTTAGAGTCATAGAAATGCAAGAACAGTTGTTACAGTTTGGAATTGCAAGGAAGCACGGGTCCAAAGCCCCCCCCCCCTCTTTGAATGAACTTGTTCGCATTTAATTCAAATACAATTTATTGATATAAAGAGCATTTTATAAATCTAAGGAGTAATACAAAGCATATTCTTGTGATAAAATTCTTATGATTTTATATCCCTGATTTTTAGATATACAAGTCAAAAATTTAGAGTATGAGTGAATTGTTATTTTTTCTGTTCTTAGGGAAAGAGCTAAATTTTAAGGGAGGAGGGGTTAAATAGATGCTCGCTCACAATTGGATAATTTTTGGGGATTGGCTTTTAGAGGTTGGTTTTCCCTGAAATCACCTTAAACTCCAAATTACCTAAAATCACGATCAGGATGAACCTGATTAATCCCGGTTAGTGATATCAGTAGACATATTCTATTCTACTTCGAAGTTATCAAATATTACTAACAGGAAATGACCCAGCCTCAAGGACTGACACAGTTTCGTCCAACGCCCAATACAACTAATATATTTTCTGATTTATTTCAAAATATCTTATGATCTGCTCTTAGTTATCAACATGAGCGGAGCTAAGGGAGGATGCAGGAAGCCCACACTAAAAAGCCCCCCCCCCCCTTAAACAAAAAACTAAGAGTAAAAGTGAAAATATGTTGGACAGAAGATGTAAGTATATTCTCCCTGTCTTGCTGGTTGCCCCACCCCTTCAGAAAAATTACCTAAACCCATGGTTACGATAAACTTTTTTTTTACCAATCTAGCACCTTGTTAAAGAAGGTGGTAAAAATGACCAAAATGACCGAATTGGTCAAAATAACCATTGCCGTAGTTTAGCCTCCCATTTCTAAATCAAATACAAAAAAGGGCTATGACGTTATGACTCAAACTAACTGCAAAAACTTATGCCTGAAAACTTTATATAGTAGCCTATTAATTTTTTAGTCATAGTTGCCCCATATTAACGGGAAATTTAAAAACACAAAAAAAAAAACAAATAAAAAAACCCAGCAACTGTCAAGTGAGGAAGATTCACTTAATTAGACCCCGGCGCCACGCCGGTGGATCGACCGAACGCCGCCAACGAGAGGCCCAATTCGCCAACACCGTCGAAGTGTCACTACGCAGCCGGCAAGTCCCAGGTGCACCACCGCCGGCAGAGGCGGCGGCGTTCGGCTGACTTTGAATTAATTTTGCGGCAATTCTTTACTGCGTCAACCGCGAATTCGGAGCTTTTTTTCTCGTGTGGTTTAGTATTTCGATTTTTCTAATTAGAAATCAAGCAGGTTTCCCCTATCCCCGAATTTTCGGGTATTTCCCCGAAAATCACCCAATCACGGTGCCACCCCTAGCGATTTATCACCAGTGGCTTTCCCTGCCAAATATTACTTTGCATACCATAGTTCTTCACTGTCTCTTGTTCATTAATTTTCGTCTCTTTTGTTACTTTGCATAAAACCAGACAGATGCAATTGCAATATACACAGTTCTTCATATGTCGACAAAAAAAAAGTAGCCCTATCGTCTTTATAAAATGAGATTAAACCATTTCGAATGCAGTTTCCCAATTGCTATTTCTTACATCATTTGTAGTCAAGAATTTTATTTTTGATTTGAATAGTACACATTCACTATTATAAATCTTTAGTTGGATTTTGAAATTGATAGTATCATTTTAAAATGATAATATCTCATTTTTTTTAATTGAAAGCAGGGATGCCAAAAAGATAATTATTATTTTCATTTAAAGTGGAGACGGAAGAAAATGATATCAAATTCTCTGGGAAAGCATTGAAATATTTTGATAGACCCAGGGCTCCCATTGGGACTTGTTCATTGTCTTGGGCATTTTGCAATTTCTCATAGACTACTGGCCTAATTTGGCTTTTGCGTGTGCTCCCTTTTAATTAGATTCTTTGGTTCTTATTGAATGCCACGGCGAATCTTTAACTCAGTTTTCCAATAATTTTAGGTATATCTGAATAATTTCAACATTTTTGTTGTTGTCATTGTACCCCTTTACTCATACCCTCAATTTGTTTTTTCAAGGAACACTAAGCTAGCTATTTAACAACATTTCGCGTGTTTGTTTGAACCATATAGTAACCTAGTTAATTATCAAGTAAACTATTTTTTTAATATAAAGCTGAGACGGTATCCTATCAAGTTGGTATCCAGTGGGGGGTGGGGGTAGGTAGGTATTACATTTAAATGATAATATCTCGATTTTTTTTATTGAAAGCAGGGATGCCGAAAAGTTAATTATTTTTTTCAATTTAAAGCAGAGACGGTATCCTATCATTATGGTATCCAGAGGGGGGGGGGTAAGGAGCTATCATATTTAAATGATAACATCTCGATTTTTTTTTAAAGCAGGGATGCCAATAAGTTAATTATTTTTTTTTATTTAAAGCAGAGACGGTATCCTATCAAGATGGTATCCAGAGGGGAGGGGGGGGGGCATAGGGAGTTATTATATTTAAGGGACAGTACCTTGAATCATTTTTAATGAAAGCAGGGATGCCAAAAAAAAATTTTTTTTCTAATTTCAAGTAGAAACGGTATTCTATCAAGGTGGTATCCAGAGGGGGGATTAGGAAGGTATTATGTTTAAATGATAATATCTCAAATTTATTTATTTTTTAAAGCAGGGATGCCAAAAAGTTAATTATTTTTTTAAATTTAAAGCAGAGACGGTATCCTATCAAAGTGGTATTCAGAGAGGGGGGGGGGGTAGGGAAGTATTATATTTAAATGATAATATCTTGAATTTTTTTATTGAAAGCAGGGATTCCAAAAAGTTAATTATTTTTTTTAATTTAAAGCAGACACGGATCTTGTAGAACATTATACGACTGCTTTAAAAAAATACAAAAGGGAGTGTGAAGGGAGATGAGAGACTTTTACAAGAATATGACAGTTTGGTTGCTACCAGTAACTATTAGGTGGAGTATTCTATAAAAGTGTACTGTCAATGAGTAGAGAAAGTAGATTTGTAAATTTTAGCAGCGATTTGAGAAAGACTGATGAAAACATTAATGTTTGCGGTCAACATTGATCGGCGAGTCGGCGGCGCGCCGCCGCTCCTGTTTTTGATCCCGCCGCCACCGGTCTTCCCTCATCGGCGCGGCGCCGGAAACTGCACTTAATTAATATCGCTTGATTAAGAGAAGTTGCTGTATCTACGTTCTTTTCTAAGCAACAAGACATAATATTAAAAATATAAAATACAATATTTGACAAAAGGATGTGTCTTCACATAAAAGATGATATAACAAACATATCTTTAGACTATATCATTTAATAACTTCGAGAAGCAAGCACACTGAAAGATTGTTACTGATTTTTGTCACAAGCAGAAAAAGAGAGAGAGAGAGAGAGAGAGAGAGAGAGAGAGAGAGAGAGAGAGAGAGAGAGAGAGAGGATGGAACAATAACCTTAAAATTGAAGCCATCGATTGATAAGACGCAGCAAAGACCGGGTCAACCAATTTGAGCTCGGAAGAAGACAGCGTGGTCTCTTTACCTAATAGCCATGCAAACATCAATGGGTTTAGCGGCAAATCCACCTTGAAAATAAAGATATTTCAATCACAGATGCTTAGGATTAGCAAAATTGCCCGACGCTTACCGGAAAAAAATCCCCAGAAATATCAAGCAAAAATCTTTGAAAAACAAATAGAAAAAACATACATATTGGTTTCTTCCATTTAGGTTTTGTTGTTGAAGTCCTATAATGTTCTTTGGCTCTTATAAAATTTGATTTCTTGTACGTAGGAATCAAATATTACCAAAATGTAATTTCTTTGACGTAGAAAGTACAGACAAAGAGGAAAAGGATTCGATCTTATTCGAAAAAGGTTCGATCTTATTCTTACAACATCAAATATTTGGAAAGGATTTAAAATTTATAAAATAATAAGGGCGTATTACATCGTTGTAGTAAATTGCTTTATTAAAATGCTTAGTAGAATATTCGAGGCTTTAGAAATGTACATTTTAGGCTTAAAAAGCCATTGGAGGGCTCTACCGACCCATTATTTAACAGAAAAGCTAAATATACCTTCGAAATATTTTGGTTATTGTAAAGAAGAAAAAGACTATAAACAACCGAATATCAACAATGGTCAATTATTTTGGTTATTTTAAAGAAGAAGAAGAATATAAACAACCAAATATAAACAATGGTCCATTATTTGGTTATTTTAAAGAAGAAGAAAAATATAAACAACCGAATATCAACAGTGGACGATTATTTGGTTACTTTAAAGAAGAAGAATATAAACAACCGAATATCAACAATGATCGATTTTTTTTATGTAATTAAAAGAAGAAGAATATAAACAACCGAATATCAACAATGGTCGATTATTTGGTTATTTTGAAGAAGAAGAAGAATTTAAACAACCGAATATCAACAATGGTCGATTATATGGTTATTTTAAAGAAGAAGAAGAATATAAACCACCCAATATCAACAATGGTCGATTATTAGGTTATTTTGGTTATTACCTGTCCGGTTTGGCACTTTGCCCTTACCCAGGATGAAATTAATAAAATAGAACGATTTCAGAAGAGACCACTGCAAATCATTTATGGCGGATCCTCTCTACCTTACTCCTTTTACCTTAAGGAATTTAAACTTGAATCCCTTTCTTCCCGCCGAGGAAAATTATGCCGAAGATTTGGCTCCACCCTCCTTCAACATCCCATCTTCCGATCATTCCTTCTCCCACCTTTTGTCCCTATAAGATCTCGTCCCCCCAGGGAAGTGGCTCAGAAGGTTCCAAAACTAACCCCAGTCCACTGTAACACCATGCGCTACAGTAAAAGCTTTGTGCCAAGTTTTGTGAAATATTACAATGATCTCTAGTGTTTTTATTGTTTAGTTTATTTTATCCTGACGAAGTTTTATCAGATAATTTTATTCTCAATCTCAAGTGTTTTTATCCTTTAGTTTATTTATCCTGACAAAGTTTTATCAGACAACTTTATTTTGTTAATTATGACTAAGAGACATCATATTTGGGCTTTGCCCACGAGAGCTATGTCTTGTTTTTGAATTAAATGAAAAAATGAACCTAGAATATCAGCAAGACAATCTTGCATAACTGAATAATGTGAGTTTATTTTCTGTGTATAGTAAACACAATTTTATTTGCAATTATATGAATAATCCGTAAAGTAAAAATAGAAATCGATGAACCCAGGGTTAAATCCGCCTCCCAATCGTCTCGGCCATGTTCACATACATTTATTTTGAAATGAACATGGGCAGATATTAGAAGGGGGAGGGGGATTTGCAAAAAATCGAATTGTGTAAAGTACAAAGCACAATGGGAAAACTATAAATTTGAGATTTCAGAGCGGAGAAGGAGGTAGCATGACCCAAGACTCCCCGCCCTGCCCAAGTGCCTGTAATAACATAAGCAGCCTACATACAACCCAAGGAAAAGCTTGTAGATATTACAATGCTAATAAACATTAGCTAAATATTAAAATAGCCTATATTACACGGGTTGGGTAAAAATTTGACAGTATGTTCAGGCTCAAAAAGGTACCGTGAGTACAGGAGAAATTTTGCCTAATTAAGATTTAGAAATTCAAGTTCCACTTTGACTTTTCAAATAAAAACTATTTAATTTTTTTGATAGACGGAGGGGCGGGGGACGGGGTTTAAAGCCTTATTTCTAAGTGCAGCTTTCTCCTTGGAGTAGTTGGAGGGAGGGGGTAGAGGTCAAAGCGTTGTTCTCCAAAATGTTTGACATTTTAAAATACGAGGAGTACGCAAAAGAAACAGGACTTTCTCTGCAAAACCTATATTTTCATACTTTTTACAAAACTAACCAAATCCCTTAAAAAACATTACAGTTAATAAATTTGTCCCACCGATGCTCCACTGTTTGAAATTTTCTTTTGTTGCCATTTTGAAAAATGAATCACATCTCGGTGCTTCAAATCAGTCAAATCGTCAGTGCTTTCTAATCACTATCCTCTCATGCCTCTTTTCATGCGTGGAAACATAAAAAAGTCAGATTAAGCCAAGTTAGGCAAGTATGGTGCGTGTGCCAGAGGAGCCACGACTTTCTTAGTGAAAAACTGGCGACCTGAGATGGCTGTGTTTGCGGGTGCATTGTCATGGTAGTAGAGCCAGTCTCTTGTCTCTCATAAATCTGGTCACCTTTCTGCCACTAACGCTGTTAACAAATCTTCTTAATACTTCCAAATAAAAAGTAAAATTAACATTCTGACGCGGAGGAACAAACTTTGAAAGTACTACGCCTTTGGCATCAAAAAAGCAAATCAACAACGTTCTGATGTTGATTTAACCTTGACAACATTTCCTTGGAAGAGTGGATGATGACCTCTTCCATTGGATTGACTGTTGCTTTGTGCCTGGGTTGTACCCGAAGCACTATGCCTCACCACCAGTGGTAACCTTTGACAAAATCTGTTTAATCAGTTTCAAACTTCTTCACAAAAACAGTCAATGTTTCAACTCAGATTCCTTTGAACATGCCAGCAATCCTTTTCAAGCTCAAATCTTTGTTTAAAATTTACTGACTTCAGCTCCAAGATACCTATCAATCTCTTACAGTCAACCAATTGTCTGTGGACGATCTGTAAGCACATATTCTCAATACTTTTTACATTGTCGTCTCATTAGGCAGTTAATGGATGTTCAGAACGAGGTTTGTCTTCAGTCAACTTGTCACAATATCTAAAATGAGCAAACCGCTCAAAATTTTAGTTTTACCCGCATCACCCTCTTTTTAATCTGTTTTTAATTAAACTTTTTATCTTTAATCTAGTTACGTATTGTAGAAACAACACATGTTTCTAATTAATCTGTTAATATTATAGCATTTTTATTGAGTACAAAATAAAATTCCACATGTTATTTGATTAAACTTGGCTGGCATCAGAGAATAAGAAACAAAAACGCAACAGTGCAAGAAAAAACAAACTGGAGGTAAACCCAGGAAGCCAGATCGACAAAATGGGCGATACTAAATTTTACTGAGAGTTGCGCTATACCCTCTTAGGATCACCAATACGTACTATAGTAGCTTGCGTATCACAATACTGTTTAGGTTCCTTTTTGGGTACCCCCTCGAAACCCTTATCTGTACAAAGCCCTATTTTTTGGAGGAAGAGTGGTGGGGAGGGGGGGGGCTTTTTTTCAATTCAGATCGGTTTTATTAATACTTTACACTAAAATTACAAATGCTCACAAATACATCTAACAAACAAATTCTGGGCCATAATCCACAATAATTGACTCTCAAGGTCAATCCAGTTGAGGAAACAATATATCACACTGTTAAATATATCACATAGTCGCTGTCCTCCCTATGCCTACCAGCATGAACCCAATTAACCTACATACTTTACAAATACCAATAATGAAATTTAACTTAAATTTTAAATTCATCGGGATAAAACAGGATCTGATATAGCTCATAATTTTATAACAAAAATTAAATTATCAATTTAACATTATAAATTTATATAATATTTCGAAGAATTTCAACTGTCCATGATTATAAAATGGAAAAAATATTGGCCTTAAAATTTTATAAAACATTAGCCGTATCAAGTGCAAAAAGAAAGAAGCGAAATAGAATATATCACGCATTTAAATCAGTTTAAAATTAATACAGAAGAACAAAATCTTACTGTAAGGTATATGCCTTCCACATATATGCCTTTTCTCCAATATCCACAATATTCACTTTCAATGAAATTATAAAATAATAATTAATAATATAAGTTTACTTTTTACTTCTCACTAATTAAATTAATGTACTTCCTTTTCAGCAATTTAGACATTAGAAAATAATTATGAAATGATCTGGTGCTTTTTTGGAAGGATAAAGGGAAACAAAATGCAAAAAGAAAGATTATCTGGGCTCAAGGGGAAGAGGAAGAGTACTTCAATTAGTCTTGGGTGATGTACCTAAACTCGAATTCCTTGGGAAACTTGTCCTTTTTCAAAATGTTATTTCAACTTCTTTTTAATGATTTTTATTTTTTGAATTTTATATTTTTTTTTAAAGACGAAAATTCATTTTTAAACAGAATTTTATACCTTTTATCAATGCTTAGCTCATTCATACTTACTAATCTTGAGTCCATTAAAGCCTTGGCAAGGAACATTCCCAGTAGCCTAAAGGATGACACAACTTTCCGAACATTACTAGTGGCACTTGAATGAGGAGACAAAGGCACAGGATACAAACCATCTCCAGTGGATGGTTGGCGCCACAAATTGAGGTCGGGCCTTTGCAGTTGGTTGCTGACAAGGGAGTAGAATTCCATTGTTGGCCCAAGTCGACTCCATACTCGTCCTCGTAGGTGATCTCCAACACTTCACGAATACCAACGGTCTGCTTGAACACCTCTTCAGCCTGGGGCAGAATGTTTTCTCGGGACACAGTTTTTTTCACCATATTCATTCATGGAAGGAAGTTGTCCTAAAAAAGCAGTCAGATCAACATTAGATTCAATTCAGGAGGCCATCAGGGGCACAAGCAGGCCCTTAATTTTCTCAGATTTCTGGACCCTTCTCATAAAAATTAGCAAATAGAAGTTTCTTTTAATTGAGCCCCCCTCACCCCCCCCCCCCCGGCAATATTCCTTCGTCCGTGCCAGGGGGTCATATGCAATATATATTAACTCGACAAAAATTTGTTGAAAAATCGACAAAGATGAGGCACGAACATCATAAACTTTAGAGCTTTCTAACAGATTTTTAGATTGTTCTTACAGTTTGACTTTTATTTGTTTCGTTTTGTTTTCTTTAATCTAGAACAATTCCAACTGACACAAACCTTCAAGAAGAAACTAATCAACTATCATCAACTATCAAAGACAGAAAATTGTACAATAGACCGTTTACAGTAAACAAATCTTCTACAAGAAGAATGTTCTTGCGGTGGAAACAAATAATCAATTTTGTCTTTTCTCGGTTTTACTGGAATATTTACAGTAGCATCCAATATTCCCTTCTCCTCGAAAGTCCCCGGAAGCCCCCGAAAAACAGTGAATTTTTAGAATAGTCTATTGTAAATAGGGCCATGTCCAGGGGGGGGGGGGTTGAGTAAAGCCCACTCCCCCCTCTTGAAATATTTCTCCTGCTCCTAAATTGGTAATAAAATAGAGATAAAAACTATTTCTCAAAAAAGAAGAAAATCTAAAAAGCACATTCTCCGACTAATAAATTGATGATATTTAGAAATCAATGAGCAATTTTTGCTCCACGTCAGGTAAATTCAAAGAATATCAATTCAACTTTTATGTTGAAAAAAAAAATATTTTTCTTTTTATAGAATGTTTATAATTAATTAATACAGAATGGTTTTAATTACTAAGTCATCTGGTAATAAACTGACAACAGTGTATAAAATATCTGACTGAATTGGATCTATTAATTTTTCTAACTGTCAGGCAAAATTGCCAAGATATTATATTTTTCTTGAAACACAAAAAAAGTATTTTTTAAGATACTACGCAAATTTTATGCAAAACAACAATGAATTTATCCTTAAGGTTTCAGATCTCAAAAACCAGTTTCGGATGTTAAGATGGAACAAAAATATATCCATGAACGGGTGTAAATATGAACAGGCCATATCAAACTTTGTTCTCCCAAGAGAAAAACAAAACAAAAAACGCAGAAACTGCTAATACACCTCATTAGATAAAAATAACAGCGAAACAAAATGAAGTGATATATATATATATATATATATATATATATATATATATATATATATATATATATATATATATATATATATATATATATATATATATATATATATATATATATATATATATATATATATATATATATATATATATATATATATATATATATATATATATATATATATATATATATATATATATATATATATATATATATATATATATATATATATATATATATATATATATATATATATATATATATATATATATATATATATATATATAATTACTTTCAATCAAACTTCTAAACAGATATACCGTATCTTATATTTATTTATCAGCCTGAGTCTGATATGAGGACCAACATTAAAGCTGGTAATTTTTTTTTTTTTTTTTTTTTTTTTTTTTTTTTTTTTTTTTTTGTCTCAACAATTTGATTTCCTCATTTTTCGAAAAAAAAAAATAAAGATAAATCACAATACCCTATCTATACTATTATTCAACACGGGGGATGCCTCAATAAGCTTATGCAAAAATCGTTCTCTATCATTTGAAGTGGCGTAGAAAAATAACTGTTTCGTTTCAAACGTAAGAATAAAAGGGAAGGTCCAACAAATCTGACATAGCCATACTGGCAAATTTCCTGTCATTATGATAACAGGGTCTTGCAACTGCCTGCTAGCCTTGGCAGCTAATTTTTTGCTGTGAAATTCTTGAAATTAAAAAATAAATGCATTCAAGAAAACAATATTAAGATAAGAAAATGTAATATGGAAACAAGAAAATGTAATATATGAAAATACAATATGAACAAACTAGCCATCCTTATAACGTCCTTACTGCATAATAATCTTTCTAATAGCCTACCTGAGACATAGCCTTCCACGACCTTTCTATTTTTCGAGTTAAATTTATAAAAGAATAATTTAACTTTTTTTTTTTAATCGTGAGCCTTGTTTCAAGGAAATTACAATCAGGCGAAAACATGATATTATCTAGATAGTGAAAGGGAAGTGACAACTTTGCACTTCTCATCATCATCATTTTATTTACAGCCCATCACAAAAAAAAATCTGGACATGGTCCAGAACGACAGAGTAAAAATCTAGAAAAACAAAAAGAAACAACTGAAAGAAAAACATACTTCGACCACTACGAACACGGGACAGAGATGATCAAAGATGGGATGACTCCTGGCACCGAACATACGCTTTTATGCTATTCTCTGCTTTGAGTTCTCTAAATCAATTCACGAAAATTTAAATAAGACGGGAAATGCTAAAATTCTAGGGAAGGATGCATGCACTCCTCTCAATTAACACTGCTGACCTTAGATGTATTAAACATGTGTAGATACTCGAAGAGGCGAGGATTTATTAGACTTTTTCTCTGACACTAAGGAATCGACAATAATGAGTTTTCATAGCGATTATTTTTATAGACCTCCCAAAATCCTTTCATGAAAAAATAACACAAATTTGAATCCCAAAACATGTAATGAAGATAAATCCAGTGCTGGATGTCTGTACAGATTTAATATATATCTTTGGGTTTAATGGGCTTTACTGCTCTTCAAAAATAGAACCCAAGTGGCTACAGTGGCAAATATATTTCATAAATATCATTTAATTCTACGGACTTTGTTGTCCTTTAAAATTGAACCCGAGTGGCAAGAGCGGCAAATATATTTAACAGATATAATTTAATTCGAAAGACTTTGCTGTTCTTCAAAATGGAACCAAGGTGGCAAGAGTGGCAAATATATTTAATAAATATCATTTAATTATACGGACTTTGCTGTTCTTCAAAATAGAAACCAAGTGGCAAGAGTGGCAAATATAATTAATAAATATCATTTAATTCGACGAACTTTGCTGTTCTTCAATTTTGAAGAACAGCAAAGTTCGTCGAGTGGAAAGAGTGGCAAATATATATTTGCCACTAGAAGCCAAGTGGAAAGAGTGGCAAATATATATAAATAATAAATATCATTTGATTCGACGGTCTATGCTGTTCTTCAAAATAGAACCCAAGTGGAAAGAGTGGCAAATACATTTGATAAATATCATTTAATTCGACGCACTTTGCTGTTCTTCAAAATGGAACCCAAGTGGCAAGAGTGGCAAATATATTTAATAAATATAATTTAATTATACGGACTTTGCTGTTCTTCAAAATAGAACCCAAGTGGCACGAGTTGCAAATATATTCAATAAATATCGTTTATTTCGACAGACTTTGCTGTTTTTCAAAATAAAACCCAAGTGGCAAATATATTTAATAAATATCATTAATTTAACGGACTTTGCTGTTCTTCAAAATAGAACCCGAGTGGCAAGAGTGGCAAATATATTTAATAAATAAAACTTAATTCGACGGATTTTGCTGTTCTTCGAAATAGAAGCTGAGTGAAAAGATTGGCAAGGATATTTAATAAATATCATTTTATTCGACGGACTTTACTGTTCCTCAAAATAGAACCCAAGTGGAAAGAGTGGCAAATACATTTAATAAATATCATTTAATTCGACGGACTTAGCTGTTCCTCAAAATAGAACCCAAGTGGCAAGTGTGGCAAATATATTTAATAAATATCATTTAATTCGACGGACTTTGCTGTTCCTCAAAATAGAACCCAAGTGGCAAGTGTGGCAAATATATTTAATAAATATCATTTAATTCGACGGACTTTGATGTTCTTCAAAATAGAACCCAAGTGGAGAGAGTGGCAAATATATTTAATAGATATCATTCAATTCGACGGAATTCGCTGTTCTTCAAAATAGAAGCCAAGTGGCAAGAGTGGCAGTGCATATTAAATAAAACGGGCTATTATTTTAAATAGATCTCTGAGGATTTTATATCCTATTATTTGAAGAAGATCTTATAAGTTTTTCTTCAGTTTTTAAAGAAGTTACACTCGAAAGTTTTCAGAAATTGTAAGAGTAAGTCAACGAAGTGCTTGAACATACAGCATAATAACTAAGAATATAGAACATAGCTTAGTACAAATAACAGAGCATAAGACATATAAACTAGGAACACAACTTCAACGGAAATTTAAGTACCCGAACTACAACTTGAGTTCATGGAATAACTATATGCTCCGTGCAAATTAAGCTGGAGGACTAAATGATCTTCACATAGTACATAGTTGTAAAAAGCAGAAGTGGTAATAATTATTAATGCATAACAAACAATAATACAGTAATAAGTTGCTGTTAATATTATTAGTTATAATATTAACATGAGAAGTAGCTCATACAAAATTAAATTTAACTGACACTGAATTAAATTTTGCCCACTAATCTTTTTTTTAATTTAACCACTGTTTTTAGCGCTATCTATATATGATGCTGTTTAGAGATATCCATAATATAATGCATTAAGGGTTATCAATAAAATAATGTTTTTAGCGCTATCTACCTATGATGCAGACATTACATTTATATAAAATGGTAATATATTAGGGATATAGCAGGCAAAACATATTTTATCATTGTTAAGGCATGGTTAACTTTTTCTTTTGTGTCTAAAATAACAAAAAAAAATCTACAGTTGGAACCCCACGGAGCAGGGCCAAGGCTGGGATAAATATATATGTTGTTTCAATCGACTGTTCAGAATCATTTCTCAGATGAACCCTGATTCAGAGCATAGTTGTGATGTTTTTTTTTCATTTTTGTTAAATGAAAAATTTAATTTCATTAATTATTTATCTATTACGCACATAACTATTATTACTAGTGGAATTGTCCTGCATTAATTTATGAATCCAATTATTAAAATTTTTATAATTTTCTTTGAAGATGGGGAAAGTTCAGATAAACCCTGTTTCAGAGTATGATAGTGATGTTTTTTTTCATTTTTTTTAAATGAAACATTTGTTTTCATTAATTATGAAACTGTTACGCAAACAAATATTATTAATAGGGTAATTGTTCTGCCTTCATTTATGAACCTAGATATTAAAATTTTTGGAATTTTTCTTGTAGATGGGGCAAACTCAGATGAACCCTGGTTTATAGCATAGTTGTGATGTTTTTTTTTTCATTTTTGTTAAATGAAACATTTATTTGTATTAATTAAGGATCTATTAATTACATATCTATTATTAATTATGGAATTGGCTTCATTTATGAATACAATGATGAAAACTTTTTGGAATTTTTATTGAAGATGGGACAAACTCAGATTAACCCTGATTCATAGCATAGTTGCGATTTTTTTTTCATTTTTGTTAAATGAAACATTTATTTGTATTAATTAAGGATCTATTAATTACATAACTTTTATTAATTAGGGAATTGGCTTCATTTATGAATACAATGATGAAAAATTTTTGGAACTTTTATTGAAGATGGGACAAACTCAGATTAGCCCTGATTCATAGCATAGGTGCGATGTTTTTTTCATTTTTGTTAAATGAAACATTTATTTGTATTAATTAAGGATCTATTAATTACATAACTATTATTAATTAGGGAATTGGCTTCATTTATGGATACAGTGATGAAAATTTTTGGAATTTTTATTGAAGATGGGGCAAACTCAGATGAACCCTGGTTCAGAGCATAGTTGTGATGTTTTTTTCATTTTTGTTAAATGAAAAATTTATTTGTATTAATTATGGATCTATTAATTACACAACTATTATTAATTAGGGAAATGGTCTGCCTTCATTTATGGATACAGTGATGAAAACTTTTGGAATTTTTATTGAAGATGGGACAAACTCAGATTAACTCTGATTCATAGCATAGTTGTAATGTTTTTTTCATTTTTGTTAAATGAAACATTTATTTGTATTAATTAATGATCTATTAATTACATAACTATTATTAAATAGGGAATTGGCTTCATTTATGGATACAGTGATGAAAACTTTTTGGAATTTTTCTTGAAGATGGGGCAAATTCAGATGAACCCAGGTTCATAGCATAGTTGTGATGTTTTTTTTCATTTTTGTTAAATGAAAAATTTATTTGTATTAATTTAAGGATCTATTAATTACATAACTATTATTAATTAGGGAATTGGCCTGCCTTCATTTATGGATACAGTGATGAAAACTTTTTGGAATTTTTCTTGAAGATGGGACAAACTCAGATTAACCCTGATTCATAGCATAGGTGTGATGTTTTTTTCATTTTTGTTAAATGAAACATTTATTTGTATTAATTAAGGATCTATTAATTACATAACTATTATTAATTAGGGAATTGGATTCATTTATGGATACAATGATGAAAACTTTATGGAATTTTTATTGAAGATGGGACAAACTCAGATTAACCCTGATTCATAGCATAGGTGTGATGTTTCTTTCATTTTTGTTAAATGAAACATTTATCTGTATTAATTAATGATCTATTAATTACTTAACTATTATTAATTAGGGAATTGGCTTCATTGGATGCAATGATTAAACTTTTTGGAATTTTTATTGAAGATGGGAAAAACTCAGATTAACCCTGATTCATAGCATAGGTGTGATGTTTTTTTCATTTTTGTTAAATGAAACATTTATTTGTATTAATTAAGGATCTATTAATTACATAACTATTATTAATTAGGGAATTGGCTTCATTTATGAATACAATGATGAAAACTTTTTGGAATTTTTATTGAAGATGGGACAAACTCAGATTAACCCTGATTCATAGCATAGGTGCGATGTTTTTTTCATTTTTGTTAAATGAAACATTTATTTGTATTAATTAAGGATCTATTAATTACATAACTATTATTAATTAGGGAATTGGCTTCCTTTATGGATGCAATGATGAAAACTTTATGGAATTTTTATTGAAGATGGGACAAACTCAGATTAACCCTGATTCATAGCATAGTTGTGATGTTTTTTTCATTTTTGTTAAATGAAACATTTATTTGTACTAATTAAGGATCTATTAATTACATAACTATTATTAATTAGGGAATTGGCTTCATTTATGGATACAATGATGAAAACTTTTTGGAATTTTGATTGAAGATGGGACAAACTCAGATTAACCCTGATTCATAGCATAGGTGCGATGTTTTTTTCATTTTTGTTAAATGAAACATTTATTTGTATTAATTAAGGATCTATTAATTACATAACTATTATTAATTAGGGAATTGGATTCATTTATGTATACAATGATGAAAACTTTATGGAATTTTTATTGAAGATGGGACAAACTCAGATTAACCCTGATTCATAGCATAGGTGTGATGTTTCTTTCATTTTTGTTAAATGAAACATTTATCTGTATTAATTAAGGATCTATTAATTACTTAACTATTATTAATTAGGGAATTGGCTTCATTGGATGCAATGATGAAAACTTTTTGGAATTTTTATTGAAGATGGGACAAACTCAGATTAACCCTGATTCATAGCATAGGTGCGATGTTTTTTTCATTTTTGTTAAATGAAACATTTATTTGTATTAATTAAGGATCTATTAATTACATAACTATTATTAATTAGTGAATTGGCTTCATTTATTGATACAATGATGAAAACTTTTTGGAACTTTCATTGAAGATGGGACAAACTCAGATTAACCCTGATTCATAGCATAGGTGTGATGTTTTTTTCATTTTTGTTAAATGAACCATTTATTTGTATTAACTAAGGATCCATTAATTACATAACTATTATTAATTAGGGAATTGGCTTCATTTATGGATACAATGATGAAAAATTTTTGGAATTTTTATTGAAGATGGGACAAACTCAGATTACCCTGATTCAGAGCATAGTTGTGATTTTTTTTTAATTTTTGTTAAATTAAAAATTTAATTGTATTAATTAAGGTTCTATTAATTAAATAATTATTATTAATTAGGGAATTGGCTTCATTTATGGATACAATGATGAAAACTTTTTGGAATTTTTATTGAAGATGGGACAAACTCAGATTAACTCTGATTCATAGCATAGTTGTAATGTTTTTTTCATTTTTGTTAAATGAAACATTTATTTGTATTAATTAATGATCTATTAATTACATAACTATTATTAAATAGGGAATTGGATTCATTTATGAATACAGTGATGAAAACTTTTTAGAATTTTTCTTGAAGATGGGGCAAACTCAGATGAACCCTGGTTCAGAGCATAGTAGTGATGTTTTTTTCATTTTTGTTAAATGAAAAATTTAATTGTATTAATTATGTATCTATTAATTACACAATTATTATTAATTAGGGAATTGGCTTCATTTATGGATACAATGATGAAAACTTTTTGGAACTTTCATTGAAGATGGGACAAACTCAGATTAACCCTGATTCATAGCATAGGTGAGATGTTTTTTTCATTTTTGTTAAATGAAACATTTATTTGTATTAATTAAGGATCTATTAATTACATAACTATTATTAATTAGGGAATTGGATTCATTTATAGATACAATGATGAAAACTTTTTGGAATTTTTATTGAAGATGGGACAAACTCAGATTAACCCTGATTCATAGCATAGGTGTGATGTTTCTTTCATTTTTGTTAAATGAAACATTTATCTGTATTAATTAAGGATCTATTAATTACTTAACTATTATTAATTAGGGAATTGGCTTCATTGGATGCAATGATGAAAACTTTTTGGAATTTTTATTGAAGATGGGAAAAACTCAGATTAACCCTGATTCATAGCATAGGTGTGATGTTTTTTTCATTTTTGTTAAATGAAACATTTATTTGTATTAATTAAGGATCTATTAATTACATAACTATTATTAATTAGGGAATTGGCTTCATTTATGGATACAATGATGAAAACTTTTTGGAACTTTCATTGAAGATGGGACAAACTCAGATTAACCCTGATTCATAGCATAGGTGTGATGTTTTTTTCATTTTTGTTAAATGAACCATTTATTTGTATTAACTAAGGATCCATTAATTACATAACTATTATTAATTAGGGAATTGGCTTCATTTATGGATACAATGATGAAAACTTTTTGGAATTTTTATTGAAGATGGGACAAACTCAGATTACCCTGATTCATAGCATATGTGTGATTTTTTTTTCATTTTTGTTAAATGAAACATTTAATTGTATTAATTAAGTATCTATTAATTACATAACTATTATTAATTAGGGAATTGGCTTCATTTATGGATACAATGATGAAAACTTTTTGGAATTTTTATTGAAGATGGGACAAACTCAGATTAACTCTGATTCATAGCATAGTTGTTATGTTTTTTTCATTTTTGTTAAATGAAACATTTATTTGTATTAATTAATGATCTATTAATTACATATCTATTAATAAATAGGTAATTGGATTCATTTATGAATACAGTGATGAAAACTTTTTGGAATTTTTCTTGAAGATGGGGCAAACTCAGATGAACCCTGGTTCATAGCATAGGTGTGATGTTTTTTTTCATTTTTTTTAAATGAAAAATTTATTTGTATTAGTTATTAATCTATTAATTACACAACTATTATTAATTAGGGAATTGGCTTCATTCATGAATACAATGATGAAAACTTTTTGGAACTTTTATTGAAGATGGGACAAACTCAGATTAACCCTGATTCATAGCATAGGTGCGATGTTTTTTTCATTTTTGTTAAATGAAACATTTATTTGTATTAATTAAGGATCTATTAATTACATAACTATTATTAATTAGGGAATTGGATTCATTTATAGATACAATGATGAAAACTTTTTGGAATTTTTATTGAAGATGGGACAAACTCCGATTAACCCTGATTCATAGCATAGGTGTGATGTTTCTTTCATTTTTGTTAAATGAAACATTTATCTGTATTAATTAAGGATCTATTAATTACTTAACTATTATTAATTAGGGAATTGGCTTCATTGGATACAATGATGAAAACTTTTTGGAATTTTCATTGAAGATGGGACAAACTCAGATTAACCCTGATTCATAGCATAGTTGTGATTTTTTTTTCATTTTTGTTAAATGAAACATTTATTTGTATTAATTAAGGATCTATTAATTACATATCTATTAATAAATAGGGAATTGGATTCATTCATGAATACAATGATGAAAACTTTTTGGAATTTTTATTGAAGATGGGACAAACTCAGATTAACTCTGATTCATAGCATAGGTGTGATGTTTTTTTCATTTTTGTTAAATAAAAAATTTATTTGTATTAATTAAGGATCTATTAATTACATAACTATTATTAATTAGAGAATTGGCTTCATTTATGAATACAATGATGAAAACTTTTTGGAATTTTTATTGAAGATGGGACAAACTCAGATTAACCCTGATTCATAGCATAGGTGTGATGTTTTTTTCATTTTTGTTAAATGAAACATTTATTTGTATTAATTAAGGATCTATTAATTACATAACTATTATTAATTAGGGAATTGGATTCCTTTATGTATACAATGATGAAAACTTTATGGAATTTTTATTGAAGATGGGACAAACTCAGATTAACCCTGATTCATAGCATAGGTGTGATGTTTCTTTCATTTTTGTTAAATGAAACATTTATCTGTATTAATTAAGGATCTATTAATTACTTAACTATTTTTAATTAGGGAATTGGCTTCATTGGATGCAATGATGAAAACTTTTTGGAATTTTTATTGAAGATGGGACAAACTCAGATTAACCCTGATTCATAGCATAGGTGTGATGTTTTTTTCGTTTTTGTTAAATGAAACAATTATTTGTATTAATTAAGGATCTATTAATTACATAACTATTATTAATTAGGGAATTGGCTTCATTTATGGATACAATGATGAAAACTTTTTGGAACTTTCATTGAAGATGGGACAAACTCAGATTAACCCTGATTCATAGCATAGGTGTGATGTTTTTTTTCATTTTTGTTAAATGAAACATTTATTTGTATTAACTAAGGATCTATTAATTACATATTTATTATTAATTAGGGAATTGGCTTCATTTATGGATACAATGATGAAAACTTTTTGGAATTTTTATTGAAGATGGGACAAACTCAGATTACCCTGATTCATAGCATAGGTGTGATGTTTTTTTCATTTTTGTTAAATGAAAAATTTATTTGTATTAGTTATGAATCTATTAATCACATAAATATTATTAATTAGGGAATTGGTCTGCCTTCATTTATGAATACAGTGATGAAAACTTTTTGGAAATTTCCTTGAAGATGGGACAAACTCAGATTAGCCCTGATTCATAGCATAGGTGTGATGTTTTTTTCATTTTTGTTAAATGAAACATTTATTTGTACTGTTTAAGGATCTATTAATTACATAACTATTATTAATTAGGGAATTGGCTTCATTTATGGATACAATGATGAAAACTTTTTGGAATTTTTATTGAAGATGGGACAAACTCAGATTAACCCTGATTCATAGCATAGGTGTGATGTTTTTTTCATTTTTGTTAAATGAATTATTTATTTGTATTAATTAAGCATCTATTAATTACATAACTATTATTAATTAGGGAACTTCATTTATGGATACAATGATGAAAACTTTTTGGAAAATTTATTGATGATGGGACAAACTCAGATGAACCCTGGTTCATAGCATAGTTGTGATGTTTTTTTAATTTTTTTTAAATGAAAAATTTATTTGCAGTAATTATGAATATATTACTCACACAAATATTATTAATAAGGGAAATGTCCTGCCTTCAATTACGAATCGAGTTATGAAAACTTTTTGGAATTTTCTATGAATATTGGGAAAGTTCGGATGAGCCCAGGTTCATAGTATAATTGTGATGTTTTTTTTTCATTTTTGTTAAATGAAAAATTTATTTAGATGAACCCTGGTTCAGAGCATAGTTGTGATGTTTTTTTCCATTTTTGTTAAATGAAACATTTATTTGCAATAATTAAGGAACTGTTATTTAAACAACTATTATTAATTAGGGCATTGGCCTGCTTTAATTTTTGGACCTATTGATGAAAACATTTTGGAATTTTTCATGAATATGGGGCAAACTCAGATGAGCCCTGGTTCATAGCATAGTTGTGATGTTTTTTTTTCATTTTTGTTAAATGAAAAATTTATTTAGATGAACCCTGGTTCATAGCATAGTTGTGATATTTTTTTCCATTTTCTTTAAATTAAACATTTGTTTGTAATAGTTAAGGATCTATTAATTAAACAACTATTATACATTAGGGACTTGGTCTGCCTTCATTTATGGATACAGTTATGATAAATTTTTGGAATTTTTCGTGAATATAGGGCAAACTCAGATGAGCCCTGGTTCATAGCATAGTTGTGATGTCTTTTTTCAATTTTCGTTAAATGAAAAATTTATTTGTATTAATTATGGATCTATTAATTACACAACTATTATTAATTAGGGAATTGGTCTGCCTTCATTTATGGACATAGTGATGAAACATTTTGGATTTTTTTCTTGAAGATGGGGAAAGTTCAGATAAACCCATGTTATTAGCATGGTAGTGATGTTTTTTTTCATTTTTTTTAAATGAATGAAACATTTATTTGCATTTATTAAGGAATTGTTACGCACACAAATATTGTTAATAGGGGAATTGTCCTGCCTTAATTTATGAATCCAATTATGAAAAATTTTGGAATTTTCCTTGAAGATGGGGCAAACTCAGATGAACCCTGGTTCTTAGCATAGGTGTGATGTTTTTTTATTTTCGTTAAATGAAAAATTTGTTTGTAATAATTATGAATCTATTAATTACATAACTATTATTAATAAGGTAATTGGTCTGCCTTCATTTATGGATACAGTTATGAAACATTTTGGATTTTTCCATGAAGATAGGGAAAATTCGGATGAACCAAGATTATGAGCATGGTAGTGATGTTTTTTTTTTATTTTCTTTATATTAAAAATTTAATTGCATTAGTTAAGGATCTATTACTCGAATAATTATTGTTAATAAGTGCAATGTCCTGCCTTAATTTATGATACAAAATATGAAAACTTTTTGGAAATTTCCTTGAAGATGGGGAAAGTTCAGATGAACCCTGGTTCTGAGTATAAGTGTGATGTTTTTTTTTATTTTTTTTAAATGAAAAATTTGTTTGTAATAATTAAGGATCTATTAATTACATAACTATTAATAATTAGGGAATTTGGTCTGCCTTCATATATGGATACAGTGATGAAAACTTTTTGGAATTTTTCTTGAACATGGGCAAACTCAGATGAACTCTGGTTTATAGCATAGTTGTGATTTTTTTTAAATTTTTTGTTATATGAAACATTTATTTGTATTAATTAAGGATCTATTAAGTACACAACTATTATTAATTAGGGAATTTTTTTTCTGCCTTCATTTATGGATCCAGTGATGAAAACTTTTTGGAATTTTTCTTGAAGATGGGGCAAGCTCAGATGAACTCTGGTTTATAGCATAGTTGTGATTTTTTTTTTAATTTTTTGTTAAATGAATGAAACATTTATTTGTATTAAGGATTTATTAAGTACACAACTATTATTAATTGGGGAATTGGTCTGCCTTAATTTATGGATACAGTGATGAAAACTTTTTGGAATTTTTCTTGAAGATGGGGCAAACTCAGATGAACCCTGGTTTATAGCATAGTTGTGATTTTTTTTTAATTTTTTGTTTTATGAAACATTTTTTGTATTATTTAAGGATCTATTAATTACACAACTATTATTAATTAGGGAATTCGGTCTGCCTTAATTTATGGATACAGTGATGAAAACTTTTTGGAATTTTTCTTGAACATGGGGCAAACTCAGATGAACTCCGGTTCATAGCATAGTTGTGATTTTATTTTTATTTTTTTGTTTTATTAAAAATTTTTTGTATTAATTAAGGATATATTAAGTACACAACTATTATTAATTAGGGAATTTGGTCTGCCTTCATTTATGGATACAGTGATGAAAACTTTTTGGAATTTTTCTTGAAGATGGGGCAAACTCAGATGAACCCTGGTTTAGAGCATAGTTGTGATTTTTTTTTTATTTTTTGTTATATGAAACATTTATTTGTATTAATTAAGGATCTATTAAGTACACAACTATTATTAATTAGGGAATTTGGTCTGCCTTCATTTATGGATACAGTAATGAAAACCTTTTGGAATTTTTCTTGAAGATGGGTCAAACTCAGATGAACCCTGATTTATAGCATAGTTGTGATTTTTTTTTTAATTTTTTGTTATATGAAAAATTTATTTGTATTAGTTATGAATCTATTAAGTACACAAATATTATTAATTAGGGAATTTGGTCTACCTTAATTTATGAATATAGTGATGAAAACTTTTTGGAATTTTTCTTGAAGATGGGTCAAACTCAGATGAACCCTGGTTCATAGCATAGTTGTTATGTTTTTTTTATTTTTGTTAAATGAAAAATTTATTTGTATTAATTAAAGATCTATTAATTACATAACTATTAATAATTAGGGAATTTGGTCTGCCTTCATTTATGGATACAGTGATGAAAACTTTTTGGAATTTTTCTTGAACATGGGGCAAACTCAGATGAACCCTGGTTGATAGCATAGTTGTGATTTTTTTTTTAATGTTTTGTTATATGAAACATTTATTTGTATTAATTAAAGATCTATTAATTACATAACTATTAATAATTAGGGAATTTGGTCTGCCTTCATTTATGGATACAGTGATTAAAACTTTTTGGAATTTTTCTTGAACATGGGGCAAACTCAGATGAACCCTGGTTGATAGCATAGTTGTGATTTTTTTTTTAATGTTTTGTTATATGAAACATTTATTTGTATTAATTAAAGATCTATTAATTACATAACTATTAATAATTAGGGAATTTGGTCTGCCTTCATTTATGGATACAGTGATGAAAACTTTTTGGAATTTTTCTTGAACATGGGGCAAACTCAGATGAACCCTGGTTCATAGTATAGTTGTGATTTTTTTTTTATTTTTGTTAAATGAATGAAACATTTATTTGTATTAATTAAGGATCTATTAAGTACACAACTATTATTAATTAGGGAATTTGGTCTGCCTTCATTTATGGATATAGTTATGAAAACTTTTTGGAATTTTTCTTGAAGATGGGGCAAACTCAGATGAACCCTGGTTCATAGCATGGTTGTGATGTTTTTTAATTTTTTGTTAAATGAAACATTTATTTGTATTAATTAAGTATTTATTAAGTACACAACTATTGTTAATTAGGGAATTGGTCTACCTTAATTTATGGATACAGGGATTAAAACTTTTTGGAATTTTCTTTGAAGATGGGTAAAACTCGGATGAACCCTGGTTCTGAGCATGATTGTGATGTTTTTTTTTTATTTTTGTTAAATGAAACATTTATTTGTATTAATTAAGGATCTATTAATTACATAACTATTAATAATTAGGGAATTTGGTCTGCCTTCATTTATGGATATGGTGGTGAAAACTTTTCGGAATTTTTCTTGAACATGGGGCAAACTCAGATGAACCCTGGTTTATAGCATAGTTGTGATTTTTTTTTAATGTTTCGTTATATGAAACATTTATTTGTATTAATTAAGGATCTATTAATTACATAATTATTATTAATTAGGGAATTGGTCTGCCTTCATTTATGGATACAGTGATGAAAACTTTTGGAATTTTCCTTGAAGATGGGGCAAACTCAGATGAACCCTGGTTCTTAGCATAGTTGTGATTTTTTTTTTTTATTTTTGTTACATAAAACATTTATGTGTATTAATTAAAGATCTATTAATTACATAACTATTATTAATTAGGGAATTGTTCTGCCTTCATTTATGGTTACAATTATGAAAACTTTTTGGAATTTTTCTTGAAGATGGGGCAAATTCAGATGAACCCAGGTTCATAGCATAGTTGTGATTTTTTTTTCATTTTTTTTATATGAAAAATTTATTTGTATTAATTAAGGATCTATTACTTACACAACTATTATTAATTAGGGAATTGTCCTGCCTTCATTTATGGATCCAATGATGAAAACTTTTTAGAATTTTTTTTGAAGATGGGGAAAGCTCAGATGAACCCTGGTTTATAGCATAGTTGTGATTTTTTTTTGATTTTTTTTATATGAAACATTTATTTGTATTAATTAAGGATCTATTAATTGCACAACTATTATTAATTAGGGAATTTGGTCTGCCTTAATTTATGGATATAGTAATGAAAACCTTTTGGAATTTTTCTTGAAGATGGGTCAAACTCAGATGAACCCTGGTTCAGAGCATAGTTGTGATGTTTTTTTTATTTTTGTTAAATGAAAAATTTATTTGTATTAATTAAAGATCTATTAATTACACAATTATTATTAATTAGGGAATTGGTCTGCCTTCATTTATGGTTACAGTGATGAAAACTTTTTGGAATTTTTCTTGAAGATGGGGAAAACTCAGATGAACCCTGGTTCATAGCATAGTTATGATTTTTTTTTTCTTATATGAAACATTTAATTTGTATTAATGAAGGATCTATTAAGTACACAACTATTATTAATTAGGGTATTTGGTCTGCCTTCATTTCTGGATACAGTGATGAAAACTTTTTGGAATTTTTCTTGAACATGGGGCAAACAAGAAAAACAATAATCAATGAAAAATGAAATTTAATAGCCTAGAAAAACTAAGGTAATGTCAGCCAGTGGAAAGAAAAGAAGAGAAAAGAAAGAAAAGAGAGAAAATGACAAAAGCAGATATTAAGCCAAGCCATCTTCAGTACACAAAAACCCCTCTTTTCTGTGAAAAGAGTAATAATCTTTTAAGCCAACAGAGTTCTAAAAACCTGTTCACACAATGATGTAGCATCTGAATTAAATTACGTTAAATATATTTTATTCTATCATGGTTACCCTATTAAAGTTTTGGATAAAACCATAGAAAGAAGATTAAAAAAGATAGAACAGGAAAATAATGATCCCATCCCTCTTTTCTTAGTTACTCCGGCAATTGAAATCAATCTTCACCACTCTACCACATATCCCAAATACGGCAACAAACTTGGGAAGATTTAAAAAAACATAATCTCTGTTTCTTCCAGGAATGGACGAAAGCTTGAAAGTTTTTTCAATTCTGAAAAGGATAAAACTGACCCTATGTTGGGTAATCATGTTTACAGACTGCCGAATTCACGGGGGAAATCATGGGAAAGACCCGACAACAGCTGGGGAAATGACTGCATGAACACAAAATTTCAATAGATAAATCTCTGAGATGTGAAAAAAAAAAATTTTTTTGGCATTAGAAACTGTCAGAGCCCGAAGTGTTTTGAGATTCTTTTCCTTCGAAAAGGAAGGATGGGGGGATTCCTTCAGAAGTTGGTACAAAGAACCCACTCACCTATTGAAAATTACAAACTTTGCCGTTTGAACCCACCAAATTCTGTCTTTTAGCTCGTTTTATAAATTAGTTTGTTCGTTTGTCTATAATTTGTTCGCTTTCTTCTCATTAGCCTTCTTTTCTACTATTTCTTTTTACCTTTGCTCCCCAGACTTTCGGTCATTTACGAAATTAAATTTTAATGAAGACACGGAAACTTTCTTTTAGTTGAAGTTGCCGTTGTCGGGATAAAACGATGGACTCTAGGTTATCCTTTCTTCCACATATCTTTAATCGCATTTTCTAATTTATTTATCTAGCAGAAAAGCCATCTTCATAGAACCTTGTCAAGTTTACCTTTGCTCTCTAATCTAAAAGGTTTCGAACTCGAAAAGATGGTTGACAATCGTCAAGTGTTTCAACTTGCAGATGTGACACAAGCACATTGATTTTTCGGTAGAGGCCAATTTGTGTTCCAGCAAATTAATTGTTTTTTGCCACATTGTTAAAAAAAAAGATTTTCAGCTCATGGGACCACTCAACATAAACAATGTATTTCGTCGCATAATCTTCTTAAAAATAAAGCTGTTAGGTGTAAAAAGTATGTTTATATATCGTGTAAGCTGTCAACGAGCCAGATATGGCAGAGCCAATAATCACTTTATCGACCACGAATGTCGTGAAAGCTGTCAACGAACATTCGACCTGTTTGAATTAACAAAAAAAAACAAAGTCTGCGTCAGCTGAAGGTCTTTCAGCACACCAGGTGCCGAAATTTGAATTTTTTTTTTTTTTTTTTTTTATAAAATAAAACAAAAAAAGATTGATATGTATTGATTTTACATATCGATCCTTTTGTTTCACGGACATCAGAGGGGAAATAAAAAGTTGTGTTTTTTTTGCTCTGCTGAAAATTCACAAACACGGATACGTCCTTTTGATACCCAACTGACGATATATAAGAGACCATATGCTAAGAGCAATATAGCCGGTATGTCTCTTTTCAGGATCAATTTTTTAAGACGGTTCCAATCCATTTCAGTTACGCTGCGGATCAGTTCACTCGGATTGCACTTTCCAGACCTCGAAACTACAGCATTTAAAAAAAGAGAGAAACAAATATAGTAGGAAATAAGAAAAGACATAATTTTAAACATAACTAATTCAGCACCCAACATGGCCAATGTTTATTAAATTTTTAGTTGTTGAATTTTAAGTATTAAATAGACTACTTGAATTTTGAAAACTGGTTGCTATTTTAGATACAAAATCGCTAGCATAATAAATAAATAAAAAAAATACGAAGCTAAAAATAAAAAAATGCTAAGAAACACTTAGAATTAAAGGTCGTTGGTGATTTTTTTTTAATACTACCGCCAGTTTTCGTTTTAAATTATCCTTATTCTTCAACTAGAACAAACTTACTTGAATTACTGTCACGTTATCAGGCACAATTTTTCCATCTATCAAAAATTCAATATAATGATTTTGGAAAGACGCCAATGAAGGGTGTAGAACTACATCTACTTCTTCTTCGGAAAACTCATCCTCGCTGTCACCACCACTCTTACTTCTACTCTGGGCGAATTCGTCAATCAAATATCTAGAATAGATTCATTTTTAAAATTCGATCGTTCACTTTGATGGCGTTATATCTAGGTCTAAAAGGGTAACATCATAAGGAGATATACATTACAAAGTTTTTTTCTAAATCTACATCTCATTGGATCATACAACCAGGGATGTGGCGTCTGTAGCAATCAGGAATTAAAACAACAGGATTTGCAGTCTTTAAAATGATTACGCTTTCGAGTAAGATTAGAAGCCAGAGCCGACAGAAGTTAGGGATATTGAATTCAACAGTGAAAATGAACGAACTCTAACTCCTCCATCTATCAAGGTTTGATATCGAATCCTTCAGGATTGCCAAGTAAGACTCGTGGGAATTTTCGTACAACGCACTTTTCATATTTAATAAATCGACTGAATTTATTATTTAGTGCCATCCAGCTGAGCTCTGATTGGTGAGATGCAAAGTTGGTATAAGCCTTTTTCAGAATTGTAGAAAAATTATAGTTTTAAGGATTGTATAAAAATTGAGCAATAGCAAGGGTATTCCTTTAATATGGTTCTGAAATCTGGTTGCATCAAAACAAAGAGAAAATGCGACACTTGTTTTCCTGAAAATTCACCTGCGCATTGTTGTACGTAAAATGTTGTTCAATCCCAGTGTATAGCTCTATAATAAAAGACTTTAGTGGTAGTTCAAGGTTTTAGAAGTTAGAACTAGAAGCAAGAAGTTGGAATTAGAATTAGGTGCAGGAGAAATTTAGGCAGACAGAGGTAATTAGTATTAGACAGGTTAAGATGACTAGTTCAGTTTTACGAATGAAGGATGATACTAGGGCTCGATCGTTATATCACCTGGCCGATAAACCGCGCATATATGGTGGTCAGTGTCATTTTCGGATATCAGAAAATTTACCGGTTATGAGTGGATTTTATTATTATTATTATATTTTAAGCGCAACTTATCCAGAAGATGTGGCAAGACTTCCTCGGGTAATTTTTGCTTGTCCAGTCTTTGGGGGCGGAGCCACCAGCTAAGTATGACTATGTTGGAGAGAGAGGTAGAGGTTAGCCAAATGAAGTCGAAGTATATTTGTTTTCAACACTTGTTTATAGACGCCTGGTACAGCAATGATCGAAATGTATGGTGAGCTCAACAACATACAACCAGAGAAGTTGTTCTTGCTTGTCGCCTGGATCCCAAAGACAAGCACCAACCCCTAAATCAAACGGAACTCAGTAGCATTAAAAGAGGGCTACAAGAAGAACCACAGTCAGATATTGAAAGAAGCAAGATTAGCCACTGCAAAAGAAGAAGAGGAAAACCCAAAAAGGAAGGAGAGTACAGCAATTTCGATTGGCTGCCTGTTTGATAACATACTTGCAACTCCTAAAAGTGAGAATGAAGAGTCATCAGGTAATATTCATCAGGAACTGGAAAGGTATATGAGTGAGGCTGTCGTAGACAGGAAAAAAAAGCGGCTTGTTAGAGTAGTGGCGAAAGAACAGCAGTCGTTTCAATAGACTGGCACAACTTGCTCGGAAGTATCACTGCTGTTCAACCTCTTCTGTCCCAAGCAAGAGTTTTCAGCAGAGTTGGGAACATTTTATCGTGACAAACAACTGGCGAAGAGAGAAAATGCTGAAAAGTTGTGGTTTCTGCATTACAACTTGCCCCAGTTGGAATGTAATTATCAAGCACTGTTCAGACTAGAACTTCAGTTAGTTTAATTGTTTTTCAGAATCTTTTCTAAATAAATCTTTTTTGCATCATTTGAAATCCTTAGTGAATTATTGAGGCTGATCTTTGGTGTGTAATAGATCAGAGAGAAACATGTGAGCATGTATATGGGCAGAGAAGGCAGGGTTTAAACTTTAGGTAAGGTTTTTTACCGGAGTTGAATTTATCGGCAAATTATATTGGTATCGTATTGGTACGATACAGATATAATCGTATCGGTATCTTACCCCAAAGACCAATATCAGCTGGGTCCTAGATGATAACCTGTACTCTAAACAAATTTATATTTCAGTCAAACAGAAAAACAGGCCATCCTCAAACAATGCAGGAAGAAGTCGAAACTAACGACCTAAAGACAGTAAAAAGTTTATGAAGAGTAAAGAGTAAAGCTCTGAATAGGAGAGAGTGAGGTGGAGCATATATAGGTACGTTGGTCCTTCCACGTGCGTTGACGGCTCAGTGCTGCAATGAACTGTCAGTGGTAGAAGTACGGTATACAAAGTTTCGAATCTTCACTTTATCAACCAAACTGAGAACTTCCCAATTTGGCTGATATCACTAACAGGTTTGTTGTTTTCCGTATTTTAGATCATCTCTTTCTCTCTCTCTCTCTCTCTCTCTCTCTCTCTCTTACTCTCACTCTCTCTTTCTTACTCTCCCTCTCTCTCTCTTTCTCTCTTTCTTTTCTTCATTCTCTGTCTCTCTTTCAAAACTACAATTAATAAATTCGGATTCTAATTGCAGTTGGTGGCACTTACTCCATTATATCAATTCTGAAGCTCTTCAATAACCGACTAATCAAATGCATCCTTGTACGTACAACACCCTGTATCCCTTGGCCCAAGAAGTTTAGAAGCTTCAAAGATATTCAAATAAAAGCTGATCCGTTACAGCCAATGAAATGCATTGAAAGGTAACATTTTCTATTGAACTAGTATGTCCAAAACATAAAAATTGTACACTTAGGTTCACACTCGTCTTGTCCCTAAGGTGAGGGGGACGGGGAAGATGGATCACAAGGGGTTGTCAAAGCTGCTCAAAATTGTATTTAATAGGTAAAATTTATAAGTTTTAATAGGTAAGTAGGTTCTTTGTTCTAATTTCAGAATCCCAACTCCCATCCCTCCTCCCCATCATATTTATATATGACTAGGACATTCCTGTGAATTATATAACACGAGGCGTGTTTTTTAAGTAAGGTCTGTTTGAACATAAGTACGCAATTAAAGGTTATCTCAAAAAGTAAATTTATTTTCAGAAAGTAAATACTTTACTCTATTTTTCGGCATAGTTATCAAATTTTTTCAGACATTGATCATGTCTCTCAAATAATTTTAAAGTAAACTCTTCATAAAGACTTGCCGCCGGCTCCAATAACCAAGAGTTTGCTGCCATTTTTTCGTCGTCTTCGTCATTGTAACGGTTGCTACTGAGATGGTAACCGGTTGAACTGGAGACGAAACATGGGTTTCGCATATGACGCAAAAATCAGGGCAACAGAACTTGGAATGGAAACACACACACTCCCCTGAAAATTTGAAGGTCGAACAGACTCTCCGAGTACAAAATCATGGCGTCGGTGTTTTGGAATAGGCATGGTGTTTTTTTTTGGTCGACTTCATGCAACTAGGAACCACTATCAATGCAGAAGCCTACTGCCCAACCCTCAGAAAGCTCCGTAGAGCGATAAAAAAAAAAAAAATGACATGCTCTGACAAAGGGAATCGTCCTTCTTCATGACAATACAAGACATCACACTGCTAGTCAGGCCCGCAATTTGTTGGATAGTAATGGCTAGGAAGATACCAAAGAGAGAGAGAGAGAGAGAGAGAGAGAGGGAGAGAGAGAGAGAGAGAAAGAGAAAGAGAGAGAGAGAGAGAGAGAGAGAGAGAGAGAGAAGAGAAAGAAAGAGATGATCTAAAATACGGAAAACCACAAACCTGTTAGTGATATCAGCCAAATTGGGAAGTTCTCAGTTTGGTTGATACATCCAATCAATTTTTGTTAAAGTAAAGCCAGACCATCACCACTAATGGGCTGCTTAACTTGTAGCTCATCAATTGGTATCTCAAGAAAAACACCCAAAAATATTCGGATCCGTTCACTTCTTATATCCTTATTATCACCTTCTGTTAGATATGTAGTCAAGGATTTAATTAGTCCATTGTAAAGAATCTCAAAAGAAAGTCAACGGCAAATCGACTATTCTATTGTAGCGGTCAGTAATCATAGATGACGTGGTTTAGATAATCATTTAAGGTTGGTGTTCTTCATCCTTTCCTCTAATTCTTTTGTGAGTCTACGACGATTTTCGTGAAAGTCATCTCTGATTTGTTGCTTCAATTTTAAGGTTTGTGGTAATTTAGAGCGAGCATTCCTCAGCCATTCTATCTTCAGAAATTTTGCTGCATCAGGAAACTCTTCCTGAACAATCTCCCAGACTGGCTGTAATTCTTCATCTGAAGATCCGCGGAAAATAATTTTGCCATGTCCAGGGAAACTTTCAACTTGGTTTATGAAGCTTTCTTTAGTCATGTTATTCCAATCAGAAAACAATTGTCTTTCTGAACGGGATATGACCTTGTCTTCAATTTTGGAAGTTTTTTTATTACTTTCTCTTCCGATTCCTCCTTCCACAGAAATCAATGGGTCTGGTTTTCCTTTTATTTTTGATTTTGTTTTTTTTTTACCTTTTTATTTCCTGTTTGACCTTTTTATTTCCTGTTTGACCCTTTTGACCTTTTTATTTCCTTTTTTATTTCCTGTTATTTTTGACCTTTTTATTTCCTTTTTGACCTCTTCATACACTTCTAAATTGTGTACAAGATGGAGTCCTCCAAAATGGTAGACGGCTCTTCGAGGAACAAAATGAGATCCATAGGCAACTAGAAAAGTCGACGCATCATCAGGTGAATCAATACTTTTTAGATCTGCAATTGCTTGGGCAGTAAATGCCCATTGATTGCAAGGAATATAGAATGAGCCCAAGGAGAGCACCTCAACGTCAATGCTATGCATTAGCATTTTTTTTGACTTGAAAGAAAGACTTTCTTCATGAGCTAAGACTTTTTCGAATCCTAAATCTAGGATATCCATTTTCATGAAAAAGCCCAGCTGGTCTGATAAAAATTCTGTAACCATGTTTTTAAATTGATGCCTATTTTCCAATTTTATTGTATTCACAGTGCCAAGCTTTACAGGAGGTCGTAAGATGATTGGACCATCACATTCAAAAATAGCGGCCTGTGCGTTTTCAAGCTTAATGTCTGCTTCCATGTATCCGAGCTTTATACCCTTAAAAACCAGGCTGCCAGACATACATTGAATCACTTGACAGCTTACAGGTGTCGCATGAAAAGACATTTTTGGTGAAACGCTGTTCATAATTAAATGATACTGACGCTTTTGCAGTTCTTTCTTTTATTGACACTTGTATACGAAGATGCAGTTTTCTGAAAAAAAAATTATTTTAAACATGGTGTTGTGTTTATTACAAAAGCGCGTGGATCCAGCAATTTTCTTTCAAATTGTCCCTTAAAAACACTTTATGATATCCCAGTACCCCATTAGAAGTGAAGAAGGAAAGAATGAACAAGAGTTGTAGTTTGTAAGAACTAAATTGAATTTTGTAAGTATAATTTTTTATTTTATAAAAACTATCCTGTTATGTATTAACAAGAATTATTTTGCATTTGTTGGAAATGTTTTTAATTTTGTAAGAGCTATTACGTTTTTTGTAAGAATTATATTGAACTTTGTAAGAACTATTTTGTATTTTGTAAGGATTATTTGGGTTTTATTTATTGAATTGTGTAAGAACTATTTGTATTTCTAAGAATCCTTTTTGTTTTGTAAAAACTATATTGAATTTTGAAAGAATTATTGCTGTATATAAGAACTATATCACATTTTAAAAGAATCATTTCATATCTTATAGGAAATTGCCTTATAATTATTACATACAAAACTATTTTGTATATTGTAAGAATCATTTTTGTTTGGTAAGAATTATTCTGTTTTGTAAAAAACTAATTTCGATTTTCAAAGAAGTTTACATTTTATAGTAACATTTGGATTTGTAGTAAATATTGTGTTTGTCTTGCCTCAAAGAAATGGGACTTCTATAAAAATAGCTTGTAAAGTAGTGGTTAATATAACTTTTCACTGTGTTTTGCATCAGCATTACATAATATAAGAAGAAAAACAAGGTTCATGGTATATGTCTATCAATCAGGAATACTTAGTATTGACTCCAAGAAATGAGTCTTCTCCCTGAATAGCTCATAAAGTAGTGCCTAATATGACTTTTCACTGTGTTTTGCAGCAAAGTCAAAATGTCGTTGCAAAACTGTGCTTTGCAACGAAAGCAGCGACCGTGAAGTTGTTTTCTTTACTATGCAACCATGCTTTCAAACAGTCTAATACACCGAAATCAACGTGTCGGTATTTGATCATGGAATATGATTGCCAGGGTAAGCTAAGTATTACCGCTAAACCGTTAAATATACCAGAATGTTTAAAAAACTACTTGGCTTTTGAAGAGGAGCTTTGATCTTTAAAGAGATTAATTAAAAAAACTTTTTCCACAAAATGAGTTTTTCAAAGAAAACTAAAGAACTCCATTAAACAAAAAATCACCATTAATAAATCCAGTAATCCACCAAGCGTGAAACTGCCACAAATCAACATCGATAAATAAATGAAACCCAAAACGAACAGAAATTACAATAATTAACCGGGTCAAACTCAAAACGAGCAGAAATTAACGTAAGTTGGGTACAAAACCCCTATGCCTTCCCAAGACCAGAACAAAATTTGCACATTACTGAAAAAATACAAATGAATGAGCATTGTCAGTTTAATATACATATATTGATATTTAGTAATCAAAATGTTTAAATTATTTGATTTATTAAAGTTATAAAAGTAAAAACATTTATATTTTTTTCAGTAAAGCGCAATTTATTCTAATTAAACGGCCCCAATATTTATGAAGTCGAAAATTAGTTGAAAAAAAAAATTATTTTTCTAGTTAATTTCATAAAAGGGCTACTGTATTGAAATAAACGACACAATAATTCGCACAGGATTCTGATTAATGGATAATTCTTCTAGACTTGGTCTGTTTTGGTGCCAAGACGTAAGAGATGGAAGATAATCAGAAGCCCAGATCTGGAACATATAAAGAAGGTAGCCAAAGCTGTGTGGAAGAATTTTGTATTAAGAGGTAAACCTTAAATGACTGTTTTCAAAGATCAATAGACCAATAACTATTGCAGACAAACAATCCTCTTCTCCACCACCCAGGAATGGCTCTTAAATTCAGTTAGTCAGAACCTCTGCTGTTTTGCTTCAAGTCTGTTTGCTGTTTTGCTTCAAGTCTGTTTATAGATGAGTCTTACAATCTGTTGTTTTGCTTCAAACTGGAAGTGCTGGGTGATAATTTGATTAAACAATATATCAATGTTTTAACTTTCTATATTTGTTATATCAATTTCAGTATCTCCAAATGTTTTTTTGCTCAAATAAATTAACTCTTCGTTTTGCCAAAGTTCAATAACAAATATTGTAAATAAAGAGTATTTTACAAAACAATCTTCCAAACATTGGATAATATAAAAACAAGCTTGGAATGCATAAATGCTTACCACAAAAATCTAGATTTGAAATTACATAGGCTCAGCATCCAAATAAAGAAAAATAAACTACTGGCTATTTTCAGCAATTAAAAATCAGCAGCATTTCAATGTTTTCCCCTGAGAATTGTTTGTGCCTTTCAGTGGTTAAACAAAAAAAAAGCAGGTTTTTTAACTGAAAGTAAAGATCAATATTAAAACTTAAACAAACAGAAATTATTACATATATGGGGAGGACACCCAATACTTTGCTCTTCATGCTAACATTATTTATGGCTTTCAAAAAGCTTCTTATTCCAATTTAAAGAACCTTGTGTTTCAATTGTTGTTTATAAAGGATACGGACACAAAGTCATACTTTAGCTTGAAGAGCTAAGTATTTAAGAGGGGGATCCCCCACATCCCATTCTTATTAAACGACCATTGTGTTTCAGGAGTCATTCTTAAGGAATTGGGACAAAAAGTCACAACTTTAGCGGAAAGAGAAGTCTTGAGTAGGGGTAACCCCTTTCATATACGTAATAATTCCTGTCCGTTTAAGTTTTGACGTTGCTCCTTACTTTCAGTTGAAGAAACTTTTTTTAGTTTGATTAGTTATCGCTTTTAAATAACACTGGGATATCCGGCTCACCCCTCAATGTAAAATTCCTTCACCCACAGCAAAATTCCACCATGGAAAGTTGTTTTCACGTAAAAATACCCCCCTCCCTCTCCAGGAAAATTTCCGTAAGAATATAGAAGGAAATTCATTCTAGCTGAAAATTGCACCCAGAAAATGTCTTGCAGATGATCTCGGGTGAAAAATTTTTCATAGCCTAATTTTATTTGAAAAGGACTTTAAATTCTGATTGTTTTTACAATCATGCCGGTAATCCCCCCCCCCCTGTGTGAAAAAGTTTCCCAGCAAAAAGGCAGTAAAAGGGTATTTTCCAGCAAAGGTTTTTTTGGGGAGGGGAGTGGTACAAAAGAAACTTTGAAAACGCATCAAAAATGTGAAACTGATATCTACATCGAGTTGTGGGAATATTTCTGGTCTACGGTGTTATTATGAAAGTAAAAAATAACACTAGACCCCAAAATGAGCAGAATTTAATTCGTACAGGAGGAGGACTGTCCCTTCCTAATCCACACCTCAACCTCAAGGTCACAGAAACTTTGAAGCGTGCTCATTGGATCAGAAATTGAGAGTTCTAGCCATTTTTTTAAAGCCCAGAGGGATTGAAGACCAACCAGCCGCATGGGGGTGGTATTTTCCGGGAGAGAGGGGTTCCGTGAGGGCTATTTCTTGGGGGGAGGGATTTCTCAAGGGGGTTAACACCGGCCACCGAAAAAGGCCAAGCAAAGATTTAAAAAAAATGCTAATATCTTTAGATGCGTCAAACGAGGCATGTTCAATGCCGGTAAAAACCAAAAAAGAACAGAAACGTCTAACAATAAGAAACAAGGAATTGCAACTAATCAAGTGAAGAAGAGAATGTGAAAATCAGAATTGTTTGTCATTAAAACTAAGAGTAATTAATTTTGCTGTGGGTGAAGGAATTTTACATTGAGGGGTGAGCCGGATATCCCAGTGTTATTTAAAAGCGATAACTAATCAAACTAAAAAAAAGTTTCTTCAACTGAAAGTAAGGAGCAACATCAAAATTTATACGGACAGAAATTAGTGCGTATATGAATAGGGTTTACCCCTTCTCAAGACCTCTCTTTACGCTAAAGTTTTGACTTTTTGTCCCAATTCCTTAAGAATGACTCCTGAAACACAATGGTCGTTTAATAAGAATGGGATGTGGGGGATCCCCCTCTTAAATACTTAGCTCTTCAAGCTAAAGTATGACTTTGTGTCCGTATTCTTTACAAACAACCAGTGAAACACAAGGTTCTTTAAATTGGAATAAAAAGCTTTTTGAACGCTATAAATAATGTTAGCATGAAGAGCAAAGTATTGGGTGTCCTCTCCATTTATATAATAATTTCTGTTTGTTTAAGTTTTAATGTTGATCTTTACTTTCAGTTAAAAAACCTGTTTTTTTTGTTTAACCAGTCAAAGGCACAAACAATTCTCAGGGGAAAACATTGAAATGCTGCTGATTTTTAACTGCTGAAAATAGCCAGTAGTTTATTTTTCTTTATCTGGATGCTGAGCCTATGTAATTTCAAATCTAGATTTCTGTGGTAAGCATTTATGCATTCCAAGCTTGTTTTTATATTATTCAATGTTTGGAAGATTTTTTTTGTAAAATACTCTTTAATTACAATATTTGTTATTGAACTTTGGCAAAACGAATAGTTAATTTATTTGAGCAAAAAAACATTTGGAGATACTAAAATTGATATAAAAAATATAGAAAGTTAAAACATTGATATATTGTTTAGTCAAATTATCACCCAGCACTTCCTGTTTGAAGCAAAACAACAGATTGTAAGACTCATCTAATAACAGACTTGAAGCAAAACAGCAAACTGCTTTGTTTTGGTGGGCGTTTTCGGGCTGAAAAATCTCTTCCTAGCTAATTTATTTACTATGGGTTGTCTCCCCGTAGTAGCATAATATTTGTAGGCATGAGTAGAAGGGGGGGGGGGTACCAACGCGGACGGGGCACCAAATATGGGCATAAAACCACGTGGTTTATGGTTTTGTCAGTGAGAATTTGAAAAACAGAAATTTCGTCACATTTACGGATGTTTTTATGGTTTTTGTCAGTGAGAATTTGAAAAAACAGGAACTTTCTCACATTTATGTCTGTTTTTATGGTTTTTGTCAGTGAGAATGAAAAAACAGGAACTTTTTCACTTTAATGGATTATTGAGTCTAATGGGGACAGGGTCAATGACCTCTTTCTCCAGGTGTGATTTTGGCACACTCGAGGCGAATTTTATGATCCTGGAAAGAGTATTTGTTGTTGTTGTTGTTTTGGGCAAGCTCCCAGCAAATGTCAAGGGAGAACACGTGGTTAATCAAAGTGGGACATCTGTGCTGTCAGTCATTAATCAAATTGTTTCCGGGCAGGGTTTAATAGTGTCTGACAGATGACGTCAAGTTAATTAATGTCTTTGGAGTTCTACCAAGAGAATGTTTCCGAGGCAAAGTTTAGATCACACATGACAGATGATGTCATGATTGATTGATTGACATGAAAGGGGAATTAATTTGATGTTTCTAAAGAGAACTGATTCACGAAAGGGAATTAATTTGTCGTTTCTAAAGAGAACTGTCTCGGAGCGAATGTTTAGTTCTTAGCGATGAATTGTTTTAGCGCGGGAATCAGGTTTATTAGTAATTTCCAATGTGAAAGCGCAGAGATGCCAAACAAAAGGAACACGCTGAAATTACGTTTAGGGATTATTTGGGCAAAACCGTTTTAGTCATTTTATGGAATTATTTCGGCGAAACAGTTAGAGACATTTTAAAAGATGATTTTAGAAAAGGTTTTAGAAGAGAATTTAAGGGTAAAACTCTGTGGTCGTTATAATACACAAGTTGTATTTTAACAGTGTCGTGAGGTCCCTAAACCCAAACCCAAAGGGTTACCGTCCCCCTACACCAACCCCCCAAGGGGTCCAATCCTCCTACCTCAACCCCGAAGGAAGCCCTCGGTCCTCAAGGGTCCCCCAAGCTCCCAAAGGGCTCCCAGACCCCCAAAGGCTCTTCCCGAACCCCTAAAGACCCTCCCCCGGTCTCCAAAGGTCCACCGGGCTCCCAAAGGACCATTCGGCCCTCTAGGGCCCCCCAGACCCCCAAAGGCCCTCCCCCGGTCCCCAAAGGTCCCCCGAACATCCAAAGGCCCTCCCCCGATCCTCAAAGCCCACCGGGCTCCAAAGGGCCCCCGAACCCCAAAAGGCCCTCCCCGGTCCCCAAAGGTCCACCGGAACCCCAAAGGCCCTTCCCCCAGCCCCAAAAGGTCCCCCAGTCTCCCAAAGGACCACCCAGCCCTAAAGGCCCCCTCCCCAGACCCCCAAAGGACCCCCGAACCCCCAAAGGCCCCTGAGCCCCCATTATAATACTTTTTTAAGGCTTTATTATATCTTTTCAGAACAAATTACTATTTTAGGGAATTATTTCGGCGAAACAGTTAGAGACATTTTAAAATATGATTTTGAAGAGATTTTAGAAGTGGATTTGAGGGTCAAACTCTGTGGTCATTATAATACACAAGTTCCATTTGAACAATGTCGTGAGGCCCTCTACCCCAACCCCAAGGGTTCCTATACCCCTACCCCAATCCCGAAGGAAGCCCCCAGTCCTCAAAGGTCTCCCAAGCTCCCAAAGGACCACCCGGCCCTCATGGGCCCCCCCGACCCTCAAAGGCCCTCCCCGGGCTCCGTCTTTCGTTGATGTGTGTTGTCTGAAACCTATGATTTGGGAATGGTGGATTGCTATTTTTGAATTTTCTGAGCTGGATCTCTTAGCCGTTCATAGGCGAGTGTTGTCTGAAACTTATGATTTGGGATGGGCGGTTTGCTATTTTGACTTTTCTGAGCTAAAGTTTCTTAGTATTTAATAGGTGTGTATTGTCTGATACTTATGATTTGAGGTGTGTAATTTGCTATTTCCGACTTTTCATAACCAGATTTCTTAGTCATTGGTAGGTGTGTGGTGTCTGAAACCTATGATTTGAGATGTGTGGGTTGCTATTTTTGACTTTTCAGAGCTAGCTTTCTTAGCCATTCATAGGTGTGTGCGGTCAGAAAATTATGATTTGGGATTTGTAGTGTACTTTTTTGGACTTTTCAGAGCTAGGATTCTTAGTCCCTCATAGGTGTTTGTTGTCTGAAACCTATAGTTTGGGATGAATAGTTTGCTATTTCAGGCTTTTATGAGCTAGGCTTCTTAGTATTTCGTAGGTGAATGTTGTCTGAAACTTACCATTTGGGATATGTAAATTACTATTTCGGGCTTTTCTGAGCTAGATGTCTTAGTCTTTCGTTGATGCGTGTTGTCTGAAACTTATAATTCGGGATGGGTGGTTTGCTATTTTTGACTGTTCTGAGAAAGGTTTCTTAGCTAGTCATTGGTGTGTGTTGTCTGAAACATATGATTTGATGGGTGTTGTTTCATATTTTGACCTTTCAGATCTATAATGGTTAGTATATCATAGGTGTTTATTGTCGGAAAAACATAGTTCTGGATGCGTGTTTTGCTATTTTTTCTTTTCTGAGCTAGATTTCTTAGCCTTTCATAGGTGTGTGTTGTCTGAAACTTATGATTGTAGGTGTGTAATTTGCTATTTTTGACTTTTCAGAGCTAGGATTCTTAGTCTCTCATTTCCGTTTGTTGTCTGAAACTTCTAGTTTGGGATGAATAGTTTGCTATTTCAGGCTTTTCTGAGCTAAGGTTTCCTAGTATTTCATAGGTTTGTGCTGTCTGAAACTTATGATTTGGGATATGTAAATTACTATTTCGGCTTTTCTAAGCTAGATTTTACACACACACACACAAACAAACACAAAAAAAAAAAACACACACACAAAAAAACTTACACACACACAAAAACATACACACACACAAAAACTTACACGCACACACAAAAAATTACACACACACAAAAACTTACACACACACACACAAAAACTTACGCACACAAAAACTTACACACACACACACAAACACACACACAAAAACTTACACACACACACAAAAACTTACACCCACACACAAAAACTTACACACACACAAAAACTTACACACACACAAAAACTTACACCCACACACAAAAACTTACACACACACAAAAACTTACACACACACACACAAAACTTACACACACACAAAAAACTTACACACACACACAAAAATTTACAAACACACAAAAACTTACCCACACACACTAAAACTCACACACACACACACACAAAACTTACACACACAAACAAAAACTTACACACACACACACACACAAAAAATTACACACACACAAAAACTTACACACACACACACACAATTAGACAAAAAATTACGATATTTTTGCACAGTTTCAACTAACTACGGCTAAGTATCTTAAAAGGCGAGGTATTTTTCTTGCAAGAACACAAAAAATCATTAAGTGGTATTAATGAAAATGATGATAATCAACCGAAAACCGTCAACAAGAACACCGATTAACCATCACCAAAGTATCACAATGCCGTCAGTGTGTCAACACCCCTCGGAAAATAGGGGGTAAAGGTCAACTGCGAAGATATTTAGCCTAAGAAACTAGAATACGACATTACAACCCTTCGCTAATAACTAGAGAAAACCAAGAACTCAAACGCAGATGGACTACTGTTTGCTATTTACTACATTGCAGCTACTGCTGCAACCATGATAATCACTTCTAATTTTAATAATTCCTTGCATACATCTTTCAAACATAATAAACTCAGCCTTGAAGAGATTTTCTCTATTTTCCTATAATTTCATGCTCCTTTCATATAAACATTATTTTTTTGCTGAGTCGATGAGTCCTCCCGCACCCCTCCAAAATAAATTACCCCATTCTTTGCCCTAGATTTGGGATTGAACACCAAATTAAACAAATGAGAGACAAACAAGGTTAAAATAATTGATCCCGAGTGACCTTAGAAGATATAGCCTCCTTTGAAGTTGCAATCCTCTTTAAGTATTGACAGATTGTTAATGCTTAAACTTTTACGTTTTTTATAAAGAAATAAACAGGATTACTTAATATTTTTCAATATAACCATAATTTTCTTGTATAGAATTCATCAATTAGCCGGATATGTTTTTTTTTTTTACATACGGGGAGAGATTTAATATCCATGGTAGAAGTCTAAGCAAGATTTAATGTCCTTGGTAAAAGCTTACATGAGATTTAATGTTCTTGGTAAAAGCTTGTACGTAATTTAATGTCCAGTTTTTATAAAGGGGAGGGGGGGGGGGGATTATGTGGTATTAATGAAAATGACGGCACATCAACCGAAAACTGTCAACGAGAACACCGATTAACCATCACCAAAGCGTCACAATGCCATCAATGCACCAACACCCCTCGGAAAATAGGGGGGTAAAGGTCAACTGCGAAGATATTTAACCTACAGAAAAAATTGCTCATTGTTCCTTTAGTAGCCACGCAATTAGACTAAAAATTACGATATTTACGCACAGTTTCAACTAACTACGGCTAAGTATGTTAAAGGCGAGCCATTTTCTTGCGAGAACACAAAAATCAGAACACACACACACAAAAACTTACACACACACAAAAACTTACACACACACAAAAAACTTACACACACACAAAATTTACACACGCACAAAAACTTACCCACATACACAAAAAACTCACACACACACACACAAGAAAAATTTACACACACAAAAACTTACACACACACAAAAACTTACACACACAAAAAAAAATTACACACACACAAAAATTTACACACACACACAATTAGTCAAAAAAATTACGATATTCATGCACAGTTTCAACTAACTACGGCTAAGTATCTTAAAAGGCGAGGTATTTTTCTTGCGAGAACACAAAAAATTATTAAGTGGTATTAATGAAAATGATGATAATCAACCGAAAACCGTCAACGAGAACACCGATTAACCATCACCAAAGCGTCACAATGCTGTCAGTGTGTCAACACCCCTCGGAAAATAGGGGGTAAAGGTCAACTACGAAGATATTTAGCCTAAGAAACTAGAATATGACATTACAAGCCTTCGCTAATAACTAGTGAAAACCAAGAACTCAAACGCAGATGGACTACTGTTCGCTATTTACTACATTGCAGCTACTGCTGCAACCATGATAACTTGATAATCATTTCTAATTTTAACAATTCCTTGCATACATCCTTCAAACATAATAAACTCAGCCTTGGAGAGATTTGAGATTGAACACTAAATTAAACAAATGAAAGAATTCACTTTTTAGAGTTAAAAAGTGCGCACAGAAAAAAGCAAATATAATAGTCGTTTAAAATCTCTCCCCCCCCCCCCCAAACTCAAAAATTTCTGGGGGAACGTATTTTCAAGGTTTTATTCTAAGTGAACGATCTTACCTTTTCAGGAGTGATGAGTCGTTGTCATCGAATTTAGAATCAAATTCAAACCTCTGCGTAACGCCCGAGAAGTTCTATTGTTGCCTATTAATTAAAAAAGAAGAAATAACTTTAAATTTTATTTTTTACCATTTTTTCAAATAACACCAAAAGTATCGGATGTAATAGCCACTCTCTCATCAGATTAATGAAATTCAAGGACCGAATTGGTTCGAACAGTAAACATTCTTTCTAATCTTTAGGCTTTTCAAGCATAATACACTTGATTATGATCTGTTATTTGTAGGAGAGGTGGTGTTTTCCTTCAAAAACTTTCTCATACAGCTAACCGTTGATGATAAACTATTAAACTAATTCATTTTAAATATTTGCAATTGGAATAAAGAGCAAATTCTGTGTGGACGTACTAGCTACCACAGACCCAGAAGGGCTGAATTCACTTTTTAGAGTTAAAAAGTGCGCACAGAAAAAAGCAAATATAATAGTCGTTTAAAATCTCCCCCCCCCCCCCAACTCAAAAATTTCTGGGGGAATATATTTTCAAGGTTTTATTCAAAGTGAACGGTCTTACCTTTCAGGAGTGAGGAGTCGTTCACATCAGATTGGGAATAAAATTCATACTTATGCGCAAAGAGCGAGAAGTTTTAGTGTTGCTTCTTACTTCCAACTGAAAACTTATTTTTTCATTTGATATTTTACCATTTTTTCAAATCATGCCATAAATATCCGTTTGAATAGACCCTCACTTATCAGTTTAATTCGATTCGAGTACCGGTTCGATTCGAACAGCAAACATTCTTTCTAGTCTTTAGACTTTTCAAGCATAATAAACTTGATTACGGTATGTAATTTGTAGGATCGGTGGTCTTTTCCTTTCAAAAACTTTCTCATACAGCTAACCGTTGAAGTAAAACTATTAAACTAATTCATTTTAAATATTTGCAATTGGAATAAAAAGCAAATTCTGTGGGGACGTACTAGCTACCACAGACCCAGAAGGGCTGAATTCACATTTTAGAGACAAAAAGTGCACACAAAAAAAGCAAATATAATAGCAATTTAAAATCTGCCTTCCCCCCAAACTCAAAAATATCTGGGGGGGAGAGGACATAGTTCATTGTATTTTACATATTTTTGATTGGAAAACACACCGAAAGGTCATATTATTTGAACTTACATCAAACTTTGGAGGGCACACATTTGAAGAACTATCCATTATTTTTATATATTGTTCTATATTTCAGCCTATACTGATTTCTAAAACTTCAAAACCCTGAAATATACTGACATAACGGTTATCTATTTGCGAAAATCGTACTAGGTCACACTCTTAGAACAATAATTACCTTTCTATCTATCACTTAACACTCGCGGGAAATACCACATCACTCACGGGGAACAGATTCAAAACAATACTTCTTACATCATATAGTCTAATTGCGACAAACATGGTATGTTCAATGCAGATTAAAACCAGAAAAGAACAGAAACGCATAAAAATTAGAAAAAAGGGAATTGCAATAAATCATATGCCGAAGCGCTAGTTCTGTCTAAGTAAAGAATGATGTGGGACACAACATGTTGTTTGGGTTTTTCTACATAGCCGGACACTTTAAATAGAAGGAGTCGTCACAGAAACTTTGAAAAAGGCTCATTTGATTGGAAATTAAAGTGGCTAATGCCCAATTCACAGGAGGGGGCATGAAAACTATGGTTTTTAACTACGATACGCAAGACTAGAAAGAAAAGTCTCTAGGAGTTGCTCCCTCCCCTTCCGCCTCAACCTTCGCTCTTGAAATCACCACACCCCCTACCCCCAAAACTCAAATTTTCCAGAGGCTTTTAAAATCCCCCGCCCCAAACACAAAATTTCTAGGAACGTATCTTCATCATATTTAAATATTTTCGGTGGAAAACCTGCATGCCGAAGCACTAGTGCTACCTAAGTAAAGAACTATGTGGGCACAATATGTTGTTTTGTTTTTTTCTTCATAGCCAGGGCACTTCGTATAGAAGGAGTCGTCACAGAAACTTTGAAAAGGGCTCATTTGATTGGAAATTAAAGTGGATAGTGACCAATTCACAGGAGGGGGGCGTAAAAACTATGGTTTTTAACTATGATATGCAAGACTAGAAAGAAAAGTCTTTAGGAGTGGGGCTACCCATCCCCTCAACCCTCGCTCTTGAAATCCCCCCCCCCTAAAGTTGAAGTTTAGTCTAAACTAGTATAACCACAAAATTACACAATATTGTATAGAAATACCAAAACTATAGGTTAGGCTAGGTCAGGTTAGGTTAGGAGTAAGGTTTCTCCACGTTTAAGTTAGGTTAGATTAGGTTAGCTTAACAGGAACGCACATGATAAGCTAACCTAATCTAACCTAACTTAAACGTGGAGAAACCTAACTTCTAACCTAACCTGACCTAGCCTAACCTATGGTTTCGGTATTTCTATGCAATATTGTGTAATTTTGTGGTTATGCTAGTTTAGACTAAACTTCAACTTTAGGGGGGGGGGGGGTATTCAAGAGCGAGGGTTGAGGGGATGGGTAGCCCCACTCTTAAAGACTTTTCTTTCTAGTCCTGCATATCATAGTTAAGAACCATGGTTTTCACGCCCCCCTCCTGTGAATTGGTCACTATCCACTTTAATTTCCAATCAAATGAGCCCTTTTCAAAGTTTCTGTGACGACTCCTTCTATACGAAGTGCCCTGGCTATGAAGAAAAACCAAAAACAACATATTGTGCCCACATAGTTCTTTACTTAGGTAGCACTAGCGCTTGCAGGTAGCACGGCATGCAGGTTTTCCAACGAAAATATTTAAATATGATGAAGATACGTTCCAAGAAATTTTGTGTTTGGGGGGGGATTTTAAAATCCTCTGGAAAATTTGAGTTTTGGGGTAGAGGGTGTGGTGATTTCAAGAGCGAAGGTTGAGGCGGAAGGGGAGGAGCAACTCCTAGAGACTTTTCTTTCTAGTCTTGCATATCGTAGTTAAAAACCATAGTTTTCATGCCCCCTCCTGTGTATTGGGCATTAGCCACTTTAATTTCCAATCAAATGAGCCGTTTTCAAAGTTTCTGTGACGAATCCTATTTGAAGTACCCGGCTATGTAGAAAAACCCAAACAACATGTTGTGTCCCACATCATTCTTTACTTAGACAGCACTAGCGCTTCGGCATATGATTGGTTGCAATTCCCTTTTTCTAATTTTTATGCGTTTCTGTTCTTTTCTGGTTTTAATCTGCATTGAACATACCATGTTTGTCGCAATTAGACTATATGATGTAAGAAGTATTGTTTTGAATCTGTTCCCCGTGAGTGATGTGGTATTTCCCGCGAGTGTTAAGTGATGGATAGAAAAGGTAGTTATTGTTCTAAGAGCGCGACCTAGTACGATTTTCGCAAATAGATAACCGTTAAGTGAGTATATTTCGGGGTTTTGAAGTTTTAGAAATCAGTATAGGCTGAAATATAGAACAATATATACAAATAATGGATAGTTCTTCAAATGTGTGCCCTCCAAAGTTTGATGTAAGTTCAAATAATATGACCTTTCGGTGTGTTTTCCAACCAAAAATATGTAAAATACAATGAAATATGTCCCCCCAAAAATTTTTGAGTTTGTGTGGAAGGGGGATTTTAAATTGCTATTATAATTGCTTTTTTGTGTGTGCAATTTTTGACTCTAAAATGTACATTCGGTCCTTCTGGGTATGTAGTAGCTAGTAAGCTCCCACTGAATTAACTTTCTATTCCAATTGCAAATATTTAAAATGAATTAGTTTAATAGTTTTACATCAACGGTTAGCTGTATGAGAAAGTTTTTGAAAGGAAAAGACCACCGGTCCTACAAATTACATACCGTAATCAAGTTTATTATGCTTGAAAAGTTTAAAGACTAGAAAGAATGTTTACTGTTCGAATCGAACCGGTACTCGAATTTAATTAAACTGATAAGTGAGGGTATATTCAAACGTATATTTATGTCGTTATTTTTAAAAATTGTAAAACATCAAGTTAAAAGATAAGTCTTCACTTGTAAGTACGAAGCAACACTAAAACTTCTCGCTCTTTGCGCGTACGTATGACTTTTATTCACAACCCGATGTGAACGACTCCCCACTCATGAAAAGGTAAGATCATTCACTTATAATAAAACCTTGAAAATATGTTCCCCCCGAAATTTTTGAGTTTGGGGGGGGGGGGAGATTTTAAACGACTATTATATTTGCTTTTTTCTGTGCGCACTTTTTAACTCTAAAAAGTGAATTCAGCCTTTCTGGGTCTGTGGTAGCTAGTACGTCCACACAGAATTTGCTTTTTATTCCAATTGCAAATATTTAAAATGAATTAGTTTAATAGTTTTACATCAACGGTTAGCTGTATGAGAAAGTTTTTGAAGGAAAAGACCACCGGTCCTACAAATTATATACCGTAATCAAGTTTATTATGCTTGAAAAGTCTAAAGACTAGAAAGAATGTTTGCTGTTCGAATCGATCCGGTACTCGAATCGAGTTAAACTGATAAGTGAGGGTCTATTCCAACGTATATTTTTGGCATGATTTGAAAAAATTTAAAAAAATCAAGTTAAAAAATATTTTTTCTGTTTTAATTAAGACGCAAAAATAGAACTTCTTACTCTCGGCTTATGATTTTTAATTTGATTCTAAATCCGATGTTAAGGAGTCATCAATCCTGAAAAGGTAAGTCCGTTCACATAGAATAAAACCTTGAAAATATATTCCCCCAGAAATTTTTGAGTTTTTTTTTTGGGGGGGGGGAGATGTTAAACGACTATTAGATGTGCTTTTTTCTGTGCGCACTTTTTAACTCTAAAAAGTGAATTCTTTCATTTGTTTAATTTAGTGTTCAATCTCAAATCTCTCCAAGGCTGAGTTTATTATGTTTGAAGGATGTATGCAAGGGATTGTTAAAATTAGAAATGATTATCAAGTTATCATGGTTGCAGCAGTAGCTGCAATGTAGTAAATAGCGAACAGTAGTCCATCTGCGTTTGAGTTCTTGGTTTTCACTAGTTATTAGCGAAGGCTTGTAATGTCATATTCTAGTTTCTTAGGCTAAATATCTTCGTAGTTGACCTTCACCCCCTATTTTCCGAGGGGTATTGACACACTGACAGTATTGTGACGCTTTGGTGATGGTTAATCGGTGTTCTCGTTGACGGTTTTCGGTTGATTATCATCATTTTCATTAATACCACTTAATGATTTTTTGTGTTCTCGCAAGAAAAATACCTCGCCTTTTAAGATACTTAGCCGTAGTTAGTTGAAACTGTACATAAATATCGTAATTTTTTCGACTAATTGTGTGTGTGTGTGTAAATTTTTGTGTGCGTGTAATTTTTTTTTGTGTGTGTAAGTTTTTGTGTGTGTGAAAGTTTTTGTGTGTGTAAGTTTTTTTTGTTTGTGTGTGTGTGTGAGTTATTTGTGTGTGTGGGTAAGTTTTTGTGTGTGTGTAAATTTTTGTGTGTGTGTGTAAGTTTTTGTGTGTGTGTAAGTTTTTGTGTGTGTGTGTGTTCTGATTTTTGTGTTCTCGCAAGAAAATGGCTCGCCTTTAACATACATAGCCGTAGCTAGTTGAAACTGCGCATAAATATCATAATTTTTAGTCTAATTGTGTGGCTACTAGAGGAACAATGAGCAATTTTTTCTGTAGGCTAAATATCTTCGCAGTTGACCTTTACCCCCCCCCCCTATTTTCCGAGGGGTGTTGGTGCACTGATGGCATTGTGACACTTTGGGGAAGGTTAATCGGAGTTCTCGTTGATGGTTTTTGGTTGATGTGGCGTCATTTTCATTAATACCACATAATTTCCCCCCCCCTTTATAAAAACTGGACATTAAATTACGTACAGGCTTTTACCAAGAACATTAAATCTCATGTAAGCTTTTACCAAGGACATTAAATCTTGCTTAGACTTCTTCCATGGACATTAAATCTCTCCCCGTATGTAAAAAAAACCATATCCGGCTAATTGATGAATTCTATACAAGAAAATTATGGTTATATTGTAAAATATTAAGTAATACCGTTTATTACTTTATAAGAAACGTAAAAGTTTAAGCATTAACAATCTGTCGATTCTTAAAGAGGATTGCAACTTCAAAGGAGGCTATATCTTCTAAGGTCACTCGGGATCAATTATTTTAACCTTGTTTGTCTCTCGTTTGTTTAATTTGGTGTTCAATCCCAAATCTAGGGCAAAGAATGGGGTAATTAATTTTGGACGGATGCGGGAGGACTCATCGACTCAGCAAAAAAATAATCTTTATATGAAAGGAGCATGAAATTATAGGAAAATAGAGAAAATCTCTTCAAGGCTGAGTTTATTATGTTTGAAAGATGTATGCAAGGAATTGTTAAAATTAGAAGTGATTATCATGGTTGCAGCAGTAGCTGCAATGTAGTAAATAGCGAACAGTAGTCCATCTGCGTTTGAGTTCTTGGTTTTCTCTAGTTATTGGCGAAGGGTTGTAATGTCATATTCTAGTTTCTTAGGCTAAATATCTTCGCAGTTGACCTTTACCCCCTTTTTTCCGAGGGGTGTTGACACACTGACGGCATTGTGATACTTTGGTGATGGTTAATCGGTGTTCTCGTTGATGGTTTTCGGTTGATTATCATCATTTTCATTAATACCACTTAATGATTTTTTGTGTGCTCGCAAGAAAAATACCTCGCCTTTTAAGATACTTAGCCGTAGTTAGTTGAAACTGTGCATAAATATCGTAATTTTTTGTCAAATTGTGTGTGTGTAAATTTTTTTGTGTGTGTAAGTTTTGTGTGTGTGTGTAAGTTTTTGTGTGTGTGTGTGTAATTTTTTGTTTGTGTGTGTAAGTTTTTTGTGTGTGAGTTTTTCTGTGTGTGGGTAAGTTTTTGTGTATGTGTAAGTTTTTGTGTGTGTGTGTAAGTTTTTTGTGTGTGTGTAAGTTTTTTGAGTGTGTGTAAGTTTTTATGCGTGTGTAAGTTTTTGTGTGTGGGTGTAAGTTTTTGTGTGTGCGTAAGTTTTTGTGTGTGTGCAAGTTTTTGTGTGTGTTTAAGTTTTTGTGTGTGTGTGTTTGTTTTTTTTTGTGTGTTGGTTTGTGTGAGTTTTTGTTTGTGTTATATAGTTTTTGTGTGTGTTTGTGTTTCTGTTTGTGTGTGTGTGTGTGTTTGTGTGTGTGTGTGTGTGTTTAAGTTTTTGTGTGTGTAAGTTTGTGTGTGTGTGTGTAAGTTTTTGTGTGTGTGTAATTTTTTGTGTGTGCGTGTAAGTTTTTGTGTGTGTGTAAGTTTTTTGTGTGTGTGTGTAAGTTTTTGTGTGTGTGTGTAATTTTTTTGTGTGTGTGAGTTTTTGTGTGTGTGTGTGTGTGTGTGAAATCTAGCTTAGAAAAGCCGAAATAGTAATTTACATATCCCAAATCATAAGTTTCAGACAGCACACACCTATGAAATACTAGGAAACCTTAGGTCAGAAAAGCCTGAAATAGCAAACTATTTATCCCAAACTAGAAGTTTCAGACAACAAACGGAAATGAGAGACTAAGAATCCTAGCTCTGAAAAGTCAAAAATAGCAAATTACACACCTCAAATCATAAGTTTCAGACAACACACACCTATGAAAGGCTATGAAATCTAGCTCAGAAAAGACAAAATAGCAAACCACTCATCCTAAACTATAGGTTTCAGTCAACACACACCTATGAGAGACTAACAATCCTAGCTCTGAAAAGTCCAACTAGCAAATTACACACCTCAAATCATAAGTTTCAGACAACACACACATATGAAAGGCTAAGAAATCTAGCTCAGAAAAGTCAAAAATAGCAATCCACCCATCCCGAATCATAAGTTTCAGACAACACGCATTAACGAAAGACTAAGACATCTAGCTCAGAAAAGCCCGAAATAGTAATTTACATGTCCCAAATCGTAAGTTTCAGACAACATTCACCTACGAACTACTAAGAAGCCTAGCTCATAAAAGCCTGAAATAGCCAACTATTCATACCAAACTATAGGTTTCAGACAACAAACGCCTATGAGGGACTAAGAATCCTAGCTCTGAAAAGTCCAAAAAAGCAAACTACAAATCCCAAATCATAATTTTCTGACCGCACACACCTATGAATGGCTAAGAAAGCTAGCTCTGAAAAGTCAAAAATAGCAACCCACACATCCCAAATCATAGGTTTCAGACACCACACACCTACCAATGACTAAGAAATCTAGTTATGAAAAGTCGGAAATAGCAAATTACACACCTCAAATCATAAGTATCAGACAATACACACCTATGAAATCCTAAGAAACTTTAGCTCAGAAAAGTCAAAATAGCAAACCACCCTCCCAAATCATAAGTTTCAGACAACACTCGCCTATGAACGGCTAAGAAATCCAGCTCAGAAAAGTCAAAAATAGCAATCCACCATTCCCAAATCATAGGTTTCAGACAACACACATCAACGAAAGACGGAGCCCGGGGAGGGCCTTTGAGGGTCGGGGGGGGGGGGGCCATGAGGGCCGGGTGGTCCTTTGGGAGCTTGGGAGACCTTTGAGGACCGGGGGCTTCCTTCGGGGTTGGGGTAGGGGGATCGGAACCCTTGGGGTTGGGGTAGAGGGCCTCACGACATTGTTCAAATGGAACTTGTGTATTATAATGACCACAGAGTTTGACCCTCAAATCCACTTCTAAAATCTCTTCAAAATCATATTTTAAAATGTCTCTAACTGTTTCGCCGAAATAATTCCCTAAAATAATAATTTGTTCTGAAAAGATATAATAAAGCCTTAAAAAAGTATTATAATGGGGGCTCAGGGGCCTTTGGGGGTTCAGGGGTCCTTTGGGAGTCTGGGGAGGGGACCTTTAGGGCCGGGTGGTCCTTTGGAAGCCAGGGGGACCTTTGGGGGCTGGGGGAAGGGCCTTTGGGGGTCCGGTGGACCTTTGGGGACCGGGGAGGGTCTTTTGGGGTTCGGGGGCCCTTTGGGAGCCCGGTGGTCTTTGAGGATCGGGGGAGGGCCTTGGGGGGTCCGGGGAATCTTTGGGGACCGCGAGAGGGCCTTTGGGGGTCTGGGGGGCCCTTGAGGGCCGAATGGTCCTTTGGGAGCCCGGTGGACCTTTGGGGACCGGGCAGGGCCTTTGGGGGCCCGAGAAGGGCCTTTGAGGGTCTGAGGGGGCCCTTGAGCGCCGATTGGTCCTTTGGGAGCCCGGTGGACCTTTGGAGACCGAGGGAGGGTCTCTAGGGGTTCGGCGAGAGTCTTTGGGGGACAAGCGCAACAATACACTACTGAAATATTCCAACTCTTGTATTTCAACGAAAGATATTCAAAATGAACTTTGAAAAATTAAGAGAATGTAGCTGTGAAGGGGTAAACCATGACAAAACACGACTGAAATATTCCAACTCTTGCATTTCAACGAAAGAAATCCAAAATGAGCTTTGAAAAATCAAGAGAATGTAACAGTGACAAAGTAAAGCACAACAAGACACTACTTAAATATTCCAACTGTTGCATTTCAACGAAAGAAATCAAAATGAGCTTTGAAAAATCAAGAGAATATAACTGCGACAAGGTAAAGCACAACAAGACACTACTGAAATATTACAACTCTTGCATTTCAACGAAATAAATTTAAAATGAACTTTGAAAAATTAAGAGAATGTAACTGTGACAAGGTAAACCACGACAAAACACTACTGAAATAATCCAACTCTTACATTTCAATGAAAGAAATTCAAAATGAACTTTGAAAAATCAAGAGAATGTAACTGTGACAAGGTATACCACAAAAAAAAACTACTGAAATATTCCAACTCTTGGATTTCACGAAAGAAATTCAAAATGAACTTTGAAAAATCTAGAGAATGTAACTGTGACATGGTAAACCACGACAAAACGCAACTGAAATATTCCAACTCTCGCATTTCAAAAAAGAAATTCAAAATGAACTTTGAAAAAAAAATTAGTCGCAAAATAGAGGGCTCAAAATTGAGGGCTCATGATCAAAATCAAAATTGAGGGCTCATGATAAGCTAACCTAATCTAACCTAACTTACACGTGGAAAAACCTAACTTCTAACCTAACCTGACATAGCCTAACCTATGGTTTTGGTATTTCTATGCAATATCATGTAATTTTGTGGTTATGCTAGTTTAGACTAGACTTCAACTTTAGGGGGGGGGATTTCAAGAGCGAGGGTTGAGGTGATGGGCAGCCCCACTCCTAAGGACTTTTCTTTCTAGTCTTGCATGGTTAAAAACCCTATTTTTCCCCCCCCTCCTGTGAATTGGTCACTAACCAGTTTAATTTCCAATCAAATTAATTTTCACGAATTTACGTTATTAGTCGTTGCTTGCTTTGTCTTATCAGCAATAATTTGCTTTTGTTGAAACTAAAATGAGCCAACCGAACTACTAAATTCTCCTCCATTTCTTAAATAGAGTACCCCCCCCCCCACCCAGTTGGATTTGGTGTGATAAATCATGTGAAATCAAAACGGTCGTATGTAAATTAGAATCTTAATGTGAGTCCAAAGGTGGTCACGGACGGTTTTCCAAGGAGTTAAACTTAGAGAAGTTCCTCTGGGTGAGGGATGCGAATGTTTGTGAGAAAGGACCCTTTAAGCAGAAAAGTATCAGACTTATCGCTAATTTTGTATTTAAACATATGACATATATTTTCGGTTTACCAATTAAATGGAATGGGGCATCCTGTTCCATTCACCTGTATGTATAGTTGTTTCAATATATAGGTCTTTTTGTGTTTTCTATATAATTTTCATTTTCGCAAGCATAATTAAACAAATATAACACATGGATGCATCCTTTTAAAAAAATCGTTCATAAAATTTCTTTAATAATATAAATTATTTTAGTTCAAAATTAGAATTAGCACGAATATTAAAATTAACATTAGCATTCAAACATTAAAATCCTAACATTAATATCAAGATTTTAATATCCGAATGCTGTTTGGAATATTGGTTAAGTTGATTCGACGTTAATTTACTATAGTAATTAGGAAGCATTTTTAGAAATGTTGCTTGACGAAAGTAAACGAGCTTTCGGGTATTAGTTGCTGGAAAGGTAATTATTGTTCTATAAACGTGACCTAGTATGATTTTCTGGTTTTAATCTGCATTGAACATGCCACGTTTGTTGTAATTAGACCATATGATATGAGAAGAATTGTTTTGAATCTGTTCCCCGTGAGTGATGTGGTAATTTCCTGCGAGTAATAAGTGATGGATAGAAAGGTAATTATTGTTCTAAAAATCATCAGTTTGCACGATTTCGTAAATAAGTAACCGTTAGGTTAGTATATTTGGGGGCTTTGAGAGGTTTAAAAGTCAGTATAGTCTTAAATATGGAACAATATATACAAATAATGGATAGTTCTTCAAATGTAAGCCATCCAACGTTTGATATAAGTTCAAATAATATGACCTTCCGGTGTGTTTTCCAACCAAAAATAAGTAAAATACAATGAACTATGCTCCATTGATTATAAAGGCTTGGCTAAAAAGGAATTGTCAGTGAAAAACTCACAAATTTAGCCCTTAATATGGCTTTTCGATGTGTTTTCCAAAAGGAAATATTCAAAATACTATGAAAATATGTCCCCCCCCCCCCGAAAGTTTGAGTGTGGGGGGGCGGGAGCTTTTAAATTGCTCTTGTAGTTGCTGTTTGTGTGTGTTTTTTGTCTGTAAAATTTGTAATAAGCCCGTATGGGTCTGTAGTAGCTAGTGCGTGACCTATAATTTACATGGGTCATGGAACAGGTATGCCAACCGTCATGCTCCAATTAGGAAGAGACCTTTTGATCACTGGGGAACGGCCAATTTGTACGCTGTAAGTGATGTCTCTATGCTTTCCATTCATTTGCTTCTTACAGAAAAGTATTTTAAGGGCTTAATGCTTTTTATATGCTTCCTTTTTAGTTATAACTAATAACTATCCAAAGGTTAACATAAAATCAATAGCATTTTGAAACTAAAGAAAATCTTAAAATGAAGTAAATTGTCAAACAAGGTTCAGATATTTCAATTTAAGGAGCTATTACAATATAGATTTTTAGTAGTTTATAGCCATTACGAGACTGCCGGAAGCGTAAATTAAGGGTCTATAAATCTTTTTTTGAACCAACAATATTCATATCCTTTAATTAGGGAGGTCATGGCTTGGCAAAAAAGGAATTTTCAGTGAAAAACTCACAAATATAACTCTTAATATGGCTTTTCAGTGTATTTTCCAACGAAAATAAGCAAAATACGATGAAATTACGTTCCCATGATTCTAATTCATATCCTTTAATTATGGAGGTCAAGGCTTGGCAATAAAAAGGAATTTTCAGTGAAAAACTCCAAAATATTACTCTTAATATGGCTTTTCAGTGTTTTTTCCAACGAAAATACGCAAAATACGATGAAAATACAATCCCACGGTTCTAATTCATATCGTTCAATTAGGGAGGTCAAGGTTTGGCAAAAAAAGGAATTTTCAGTTAAAAACTCACAAATATAGCACTTAATATGGCTTTTCAGTGTTTTTTACAACGAAAATAAGCAAAATACGACGAAATTACGTTCCCTTGGTTCTAACTCATATCCTTTAGTTATGGAGGTCAAGACTTGGCAAGAAAAAGGAATTTACAGTTAAAAACTCAAAAATAGAGCTATTAATATGGCCTTTCAGTGTTTTTTTTCAGACTAAAATAAGCAAAATACGACGAAAATACGTTTTCTTGGTTATAATTCATATCATTCATTTTGGGAGCTCAAGGATTAGCAAGAAAAAGGAATTTTCAGTTAAAAACTCAAAGATATAGCTCTTAATATAGCTTTTCAGTGTTTTTCCAAAAAAAATACGCAAAATACGACGAAATTACGTTCCCATGGTTCTAATTCGTATCCTTTAATTATGGAGGTCAAGGCTTGGCAAGAAAAAGGAATTTTCAGTGAAAAACTCACAAATATAGCTCTTAATATGGCTTTTCAGTGTTTTTTTAGACGAAAATAAGCAAAATACGATGAAATTACGTTCCCATGGTTCTAATTCATATCCTTCAATTAGGGAGGTCAAGGCTTGGCAAAAAAAGGAATTTTCAGTGAAAAACTCACAAATATAGCTCTTAATATGGCTTTTCAGTGTTTTCCAACAAAAATAAGCAAAATACGACGAAATTACGTTCCCATGGTTCTAATTCATATCCTTTAATTAGGGAGGTCAAAGCTTGGCAAGAAAAAGGAATTTTCAGTGAAAAACTCACAAATATAACTCTTAATATGGCTTTTCAGTATTTTTTCCATCGAAAATAAGCAAAGTACGACGAAATTACGTTCCCATGGTTCTAATTCATATCATTTAGTTATGGTGGTCAAGACTTGGCAAGAAAAAAGGAATTGTAAGTTTAAAAATCACCAATATAGTACTTAATATTGCTTTTCAGTGTTTTTTCCGACTTAAACACGCAAAATACGATGAAAATGCTTTCTAATGGTTCTATTAAATATCCTTTAATTAGGGAAGTCAAGGTTTGGCAAGAAAAAGGAATTTTCAGTGAAAAACTCAAAGATATAGCTCTTAATATGGCTTTTCAGTGTTTTACAACGAAAATAAGCAAAATACGACGAAATTACGTTCCCATGGTTCTAATTCATATCCTTTAATTAGGGAGGTCAAAGCTTGGCAAGAAAAAGGAATTTTCAGTGAAAAACTCACAAATATAACTCTTAATATGGCTTTTCAGTATTTTTTCCAACGAAAATAAGCAAAATACGACGAAATTACGTTCCCATGGTTCTAATTCATATCCTTTAATTAGGGAGGTCAAGGCTTGGCAAGAAAAAAGGAATTTTCAGTGAAAAACTCACAAATATAGCTCTTAATATGGCTTTTCAGTGTTTTTTCCAACGAAAATACGCAAAATACGACAAAAATACGTTCCTATTGTTCTAATTCATATTCTTCAATTAGGGAGTTCAAAGATTTTCTAGAAAAAGGGAATTGTTAGTGAAAAACACAAAAATATAGATGTTAAGATTGCTTTTAAGTGTTTTTTTCCGAATGAAATACACAAAATACGATGAAAATTCGGTCCATTGGCACTAAGTTGTTTTCTACAAGTAGGGAGGTACATGTAGTGCAAAAAAATAGGAGTTGACAGTGACGTACACTAGACTATAGTAAAGTATTTAACTTTTAAGTGTTTTTTCTGATATCAAAAAGCAAAATAAGGCACCAATAACGCAACGTGATACTAATTCATATACTCTCAGGAGGAGGGACAAGGTTTGGCAAAAAAAAAGGAATTTTCAGTGAAAAAGCTACAAATATAGCTCTTAATATGGCTTTTCAGTGTTTTTTCCAACGAAAATACGCAAAATATGACGAAAATACGTTCCCATGGTTCTAATTCATATCCTTTAATTAGGGAGGTCAAGGCTTGGCGAGAAAAAGGGAATTGCAACCAATCACATGTCGAGGCTTAACATTCTCAAGGTTTTAGCTTTTGACGGATAACATTAAACCTAAGGAAATTTATGTATTTGGAATCAGCGTATAAAGCCAATCATTTTCATGTATCTATAATTAATAAAATTCTGTTTTTTAGAGTTATGGTTACTTTCGGACCAATTGCACTTTACTTTCACCTTGTTTCCCAAAACTGTTTAAAATTAGGTTTTTTTTTAGGTGTTTTCGTTTTTGCTTTATTGTTCGACTTGATAGGAATTCTGCAACAGGATGGTCGTTGAAATTTCTTAATGAATAAAGATTTTTTTAAAAAGAAATGACTGAAAAGTGTTTTGGGGGGAGATGGGTTGATTGGCAGAAGGAACTATTAGGATAGTTATAGTGGAGGCCGAGTTGCTAGCGAAAAACCCGTGTGGATGAGTTGAAATAAAAAATATTAACAATAAATGGCTGAAAAGTGTTTTGGGGGAGATGGGTTGATTGGCAGAAGGATTTATTGCTTAAACATAACTGTGCATAAACATCGTAATTTTTTGTCTAATTGTGTGTGTAAGTTTTTGTGTGCATGTAAGTTTTTATGTGCATGTAAGTTTTCATGTGCATGTGTAAGTTTTTGTGTGTGTGTGTGTGTGTGTGTAAGTTTTTGTGTGTGTGTGTAAGTTTTTGTGTGTGTGTGTAAGTTTTCGTGTGTGTGTGTAAGTTTTTGTATGTGTGTGTAAGTTTTTGTGTGTGTGTGTAAGTTTTGGTGTGTGTGTAAGTTTTTGTGTGCATGTATGGGGACCGGGGGAGGGCCTTTGGGGCCCAGGGAGAGCGTTTGGGGATCCGGGGTTCTTGAGGATTGGGTGGTCTTTTGGGAGCCCAGTGGACCTTTGGGGACCGGGGGAGGACCTTTGGGGGCCCGGGGAGAGCCTTTGGGGGTCTGGGACCCTTTGGGAGCTTGGGGGGACCCTTGAGGACCGGGGAGGGCCTTTGGGGGCCCGGGTAGGGGCTTTTGGGGTCTGGGGGGCCCTTGAGCGACGATTGGTCCTTTGGGAGCCCGGTGGACCTTTGGGAACCTGGGGAGGGCCTTTGGGAGCCCGGGGAGTCTTTGGGGTCTGGCTCATTGGGAGCTTGGGGGGCCCTTGAGGGGGCCCTTGGGGGGGCCCTTGAGGCTTGGGGGGGCCTTGGGGGCTTCCTTCGGGGTTGAGGTAGGGGGATTGGAACCCTTTGGGGTTGGGGTAGGGGGATCGGAACCCTTTGGGAGTGGGGTAGGGGGATCGGAGCCCTTTGGGGTTGTGGTAGAGGACCTCACAACACTGTTCAAATGGAACTTGTGTATTATAACGACCACAGATTTTCACCCTCAAATTCTCTTCTAAAATCTCTTCAAAAATCATATTTTATAATGTCTCTAACTGTTTCGCCGAAATAATTCCATAAAATAGCTAAAACGGTTTCGCCCAAATAATCCCTAAACGGAATTTCAGCATGTTCCCTTTGTTTGGCATCTCCGTGCTGGCGCATTTCAATTATTTGGAAACCTGATTCCCGCGCTAAGATCTAAATATTCGCTCAGAGATAGCAACAAATTTATTCCCTTTCGTAAATCAATAATTCCCCTTAGAAAAAACAAATTAATTCCCCTTTCATACCAATCAATCAATCATGACATCATCTGTCATGTGTGATCTAAACTTTGCCTCGGAAAACTTTCTCTTGGTAGAACTCCAAATTAATTCCCTTTCGTGTCAAATCAATTCTCTTTAGAACAACAAATTAATTCCCCTTTCATGTCAATCCATCAATCATGACATCATCTGTCATGTGTAATCTAAATTTTGCCCCGGAGACATGTTTATTCGAACTCCAAAGACATTAATTAACTCAGCGTCATCTGTCAGACATTCCCCGGAGACAATTTGATTAATGACTCAATAATCCATGAAAGTAACAAAGTTCCTGTTTTTCCATTCTCACTGACAAAGACCATAAAAACATCAAATAAATTGACCGACACACATAACCATTCATCCATCCATCCATCCATCCATCCATCCATCCATTCATTCATCCATCCATCCATCCATCCATTCATCCATACATCCATCCATCCATCCATCCATCCATCCATCCATCCATCCATTCATCCATCCATTCATCCATCCATACATCCATCCATAAATATGAGAAAATTTCTGTTTTTTCATTCTCAATGACAAAATCCATAAAACATCCAAGAAAACATACAAAAATGTGACAAAGTTCCTGTTTTTTCAAATTCTCACTGACAAAAACAATAAAACATCCAAGAAAACAGACATAAATGTGACAAAGTTCCTGTTTTTTCAAATTATCACTGACAAAAACTATAAAACCATCCATAAATGTGACAAAGTTCCTGTTTTTCAAATTCTCACTGACAAATCCATAAACCACGTGGTTCGTACGGGAGTAGCACCCCCATCTCTACTTTTATTTTATAAAATAAAACAAACACATTACAAAATATTATTTATTAACACAATTTTTCCAACTGCCTTCTCTGCTTTATTTTATAAAATAAAACAAACGCATTACAAAATATTATTTATTAACACAATTTTTCCAACTGCCTTCTCTGCTTTATTTTATAAAATAAAACAAACACATTACAAAATGATTATAACTGTTTGATTATTTATTTGAAAATTAGCGCCCCTAAAATTTCTGCGTCCAGGGTAAGTGCCCCCTCTGTCTCCCCCTAAAAATGTCTCCGTGTAAGTGGTAATTTTCATAATGATGAAACAGAGTAGTAATTCAGAATTACTTGATGAAAGCTTTGAGAATTTTGAAAAGATTCAAAACTTTCGTCAATTTGAAATGAAAAGTACGCCCTTGAAATTCCCATTGTGGAAAACTGTAACTGGAAGTTTGTAATCCCTTCCTTGAAGAACAAGAAAATGGGTAGCACTGATGTGTCTTTTATTTCTTTTCTTTTTTTATGGTTTTTTATTCCGTTTCTCTAAAAGGTACTGCGGAAAATTTATGCACACTTTTCCAATTTTTTTGGTAGTTTCGTCAAATTTGTTTGGAAGGGCCTTTTGTTGTTATTTGGGGGGGGGGTGATGAATACTTTTCTTCATTGTTATTTTTATCAATAATTTTCTTGCATCTTATATATGAATGGTTATAACAGTACTGTATAGAGGAAAATATTTGATGAGGCTATGGGTTAAAAGTAGAGATGACCCTATTGATCGTGTCACCCACCCGTGCTGCCACCTACAACTTTTTTTACATAATTTATGTCTGTTTGTTGTCAGTGAGACTAAAAAACAGGAATTTTGTCACATTTATGTCTGTTTTCATGGATGGTTGTTGGTGGATTTATTTGATGTTTTTCATGGATGTCAACAGTAATTTATGGATGTTTTATGGTTTTTGTCAGTGAGAATTTCAAAAACAGGAACTTTCTCAAATTTATGTTTGTTTTTATGGTTTTTGCCAGTGAGAATTAAAAAACAGGAATTTTCTCACATTTATGTCTGTTTTCTTGGATGGTTATGTGTGTTGGTCAATTTATTTGATGTTTTTCATGGATGTCAACAGCAATTTATGGTATTTGTCAGTGAGAATGAAAAAACAGGAACTTTCTCACATTTATGTCTGTTTTTATAGATGGTTATGTGTGTGGGTCAATTTATTTGATGTTTTTCATGGATGTCAACAGTAATTTAAGGATGTTTTATGGTTTTTGTCAGTGAGAATTTGAAAAACAGGAACTTTCTCACATTTATGTCTGTTTTTATGGTTTTTGTCAGTGAGAATGAAAAAACAGGAATTTTGTCACAGTTATGTCAGTTTCCATGGATGGTTATGTGTGTTGGTCGATTTAGTTGAGGTTTTTCATGGATGGTTATGGATGTTTTATGGTTTTTGTCAGTGAGAATGAAAAAACAGTATTTTTCTCACATTCATGTCTGTTTTTATGGTTTTTGTCAGTGAGAATGAAAAAACAGGAACTTTCTCACATTTATGTCTGTTTTTATGGTTTTTGTCAGTGAGAATGAAAAAACAGGGACTTTCTCACATTTATGGATTATTGAGTCTAATGGGGGCAGGTCAATGACACTTCCTTCTTGTTGTTGCTCGAGCCAAATGTTATGAGTTTCCCGGAAACAGTTAGATCCCGTGTTTCCTTCTCAGCCAATCAGAGGGCTTGTTACATATTAGCGGCGGAGGGAATATAAGGAAAGGATTTTTGCTATAGTTTTATTAGTCTGTGAATAGAATTCAAAGAGAATAGTTTATTTGGATATATATTAGTGTTGATGGCGAGTGGAATGTTTATCCTATTAGAAGTTGATAGTGGAGCTGATGGTAATAATACAAGAGCACCAAACATTGCGGTGGAAATTACGAAAGGATCGCAGCTTTGTCTGGAATGGGATGCAGTATATGCAAGATATGTGATATCCTTGAACAAATTTAAAATGAAAGATCAATTATATTTCACCGCAAAAGTTGATATAGCACATGTGAATAGACTTCAATGTGTTTTAAGTGCATTAGTGAAACATATCGAAGACAATAAACTCTATCGCTAATTGTACATGCATAGTATTATTGATGTTATAATTATTCAATAAAATTGTTTCGAAAATGTTCCCTTTCTTTTCTGGTCAGTCTAGAGTCACCAGTCAAGGTGAAAGGACAGAAAAATGAATAAATTTGAGAAAGAGAGTATTAGATCAAATCTGGTGTTTATGGAAAAACATTTGATTTTGGATGATGATTTTCTTGAGTTATCTCTTCAACGCAGGATATTCTCTCAGGGAACACTTGACAATATAATGAAAACTGTTTCTCCCCCATTGGACTATTGTATGAAACTTTTAAAATGTGATTCAAATGCTTATGCTCAATTTATTGATATATTAATTGGAACAAAGCAGAATCATATTGTGGATATACTTTTGAAAACATTGCCGAAGTAGATGACTCCTTTGAAAGAAGAAACGTTACAAAGCTACTCCTCCCCCCTTTCCCACACTTTGAATTTATCGAGTGAAGAGGATCAGTTTCGTTTTAGCTGTGAGAGAGTTGACAATGGAAACCAAAAAAATGTTCTATATATGCCCATTGTGCATGTACACCTTTGGCAGTTGGACTCAATGTGAGAATTGTACAATTATTGATGACTATAGTGAAAAGTTTAAATTATGTAATCCTTTCAAATTACATAGAGGCTATGCAGTACAAATTAAAGGATGTAATTCATGTCTTGAGGAGGTGTGTGATTCTCTCCCTAAAGGGCACCTCTGCTCCAATTGTCACTATGATAAATGCAATCAGTGGGAGAATACTTACCCCGCTATGATTGGAAAGAATCCTAAACGTGATTTTAGTTTATTTCTACGAGATTGGTATCGTCGTTGATTTAAATTATTCTGGGAAGAGGAATCTAGTCTAAGATTCAACTGTTGGAGTAACAAGACAATCTGGTTTCTACGTCAAAGCTGTGACGACACTGCCTACTATGACTATAAACCAAGTAATTTTTATTTGGTAGTTACTGAATGTGATTCACCACTTGAAATCACTGTATGTGATATTGCTTCAAATAGACAGATTGAAACTCGTGAATTTCATAATATGAATGCAAATAGTATCATTGACTATACAAAGAGATATGACAAGAGTGAAGTTACATTGTACTGCAGAAAATGTGACCCTGCCGTCAATCAAGATCAATATACAGTGAATCCAAATGATTTACCAGCATTAGTGGTTCACGACAGTTGACTATACATCGATGAAGAAATCTAAAAGTGAAGATTTAAAGACATTGTTGTATATATGCATTTTATTAATAAACAAATTCACACACATTTTTAAAGCACTTTACTCTTAGGGCACTGAAATCAATAATAAATACACTTGTAAGTATATTCTCCACTAGAAAGTCGTTCAGACGTGGATTGTCACCATAAATGTGGAAAAACTGCTTGTAAGTATAGCCACGACATCGGAACACAAAATATAGTAGTGCATGGAAGCCACAGCTTTTAGTCGTTAGATCCTGCACCCTCTTCCGATTTTGAATAATAGTTTTCCCACTGCTCTCAATATAGTTGCTGATGTGGGGTGTGTAGAATGTATAGGGTAGGCCAAGAGGATCAAAAATTCAATCGTCTTCATTGTTTGAAAGATGCACAGCCAATGACCCGTCAGCACAGTCGATGGACTGCTATTAACAATAATCAAGGTATTGTTCGCACTTTGAATTTTTCCAAGATAGTCTGAGGGTAGACAATAGGATTTGTACTGGGACATGTAGGGGTCCATATTAAATACATTGATTATTTGACTGGTGTTCATGGTGCCAAGTCTAGTAGAATACTGCCTTCAGGAGTGATTTCCCAATAGGTTTCATATTGATTTAGTGAGATTAGTGCAATACTCTCAGCCAATGGGATGGCAAATGTACACTCTAAACGCACAGACCCCGTACGTACTATACTCATATCCTGCGTGCCAGACAAATCCAATACAATGATACCATGTGTTTTAGCAAACATATCTTCGGTTATACCATTTTCAAATAGTTGCGAATCATGATCTAGAGTTTGCATGGTCAACTCATACAATGTTCTATAGGATTTATCAAAAGATAGATTGTAGAGTGGGATACCATTTACTTTGCACACAAGAGATTAAAGTCCAAACATCTCGAATTTATGTTGGCATTCAGTCCATGATCCTATTGCACTGGCGCTTTTTACAAATGCCAATGCAAGTTTCGAGGGGATTTCGCCATTGATAAAGGATGAATCGGTGAAGGTGCGTGACCCCATGGCAATATGACGTTGATTGGTGATTGTATGAGGAACAAGCAGTTTAATATTATTTCCATTGGCTCTTAGTTTTTCCACGGCCAAAGCAACAGAACTCATGACCTGTTCCCATAAAGAAAGAAAAATTTTTGCTCGTTTTCCTTGCTTTATGTTACGTGAGGCCAATGTGGTTTAAGAAATTATCTTCATGACCTGCTGTTTGCGTACATGGAGTATTGCTGAGGTGAGGAAGAGACTTACATCAGGATTGGCAGCAAGTTCTTTTCTCAATATGAAATTGGAGGGTGCAAGCGTCAGTTTTATATCCACTTCAACATTGGGCGGCAGCCATTGGGGTCTATTAAATATTTCATGATATATTTTTCCAACTAGATGTAATTCACTAGTTGTAGCATTTTGAAGTGCATCTGTACTATCAGTATTAGTAATATATTCATATCCATTGGAGGCGCCTCTCAATTCCTTGTATGACTTGGGTGTCATCAACATGAATGGCATATAGGTTGCATAGTTTGAGAGATTAGTGCTTTTGCTCACCAGCATGCCATTGATGTAGACACTAATTTGACGAAATAAATTATGTAGTATACAATTTTCATAGGATATCCCATCGGCTCGAACTGGCATTGTATTATCAGATTTCCGGACTTTCATTTGTAAATCTATAAATGTTGATATTATCGGAGAGGGGTTGTAGTGGATAAAATTGTTCATAGTATCCATGCTTGACACTCACATCAACATTTTCAGCATTGAATAGATTCAATGAGGTGGTTATTGAAAGTTGAGAATCCTTATGCTGCAGGTCGGACATCTTAATGGAAGAAATCAAGTTTCGATCTAACAATTTTCTTCCTGAAGCATCTTGTTGCACTCCGTATCGGGATTTTCCTTCTTTTCTGCGATAAGAAAGAGAATGTCTTTCGTCTCCAACCTGATTAGAGACTAATGAGTTATGTGTGGTATCATGGCCTTTTTAAACCTTTACCGATCTGTCTTAATCTCTCACCAAGAGTTCGTGCACTGGACCTAAGATTTTCCGTAGCACTTTTTTTAAAATCCTTGCCAGAACCCCAATCGTATAGTGTAGAGGATGCAAAATCTGTCGCAGCCGGTACAAGATATTTTCTAGCCAGTGGTAGTGAAGAGCGAAACAGCTTAGCAAACCAACTGCCAAGACCGTAGCCAGACATTGACGATTGACCCTTGTAATAGTCCATTCCATTGCCCTGTTGTCTTGGGCCAAGAGTATCAACATAGCAGTCAATATCAGGACAAGTGAATACCACTTTTCGATTAGACATCTTGCTGTTGAACGATGGGTCGAAAATGACATGGATTCACAGCCAAACCCTTTGAAATTGCTATGGGATCACCTAATTCAGTTCTTAGTGTTAACTGACAGAGTTCCAAATAGGAAGTGTTTACGGGAATATACTGAAGATGCTTTATATTGTAGTGATGAATATGCTCTTGATTGGTTTTTTGTTCAAGAACTCGTAGGAGGGGAACATTTGAATTACCAACCCGAGATGTTTCCACAAATGAGGCGTAGAGAAATATACAAGTGTCTGTGGAGAAGGCAGGCGGGTAGTCAGCAAAAATGAAATTAGTGTTTCCGGTACTTTTAACATTGATTATATTGAGCTTAAAGCCAAGAACATCCTTTAGGTTATCATTGAGAATAACCTTTTCGTTGGCAATAGGTGAACTAAAGTAGATCTTGCCCTCCTCCTTTGAATAACTGAAATGAAAAGCTCCTTTTTTACGGGCGGAAATTCTTTTATTAATAGAACGACATAAATCATTCATACAGGTGAGTTCCTCGTAGGGTAATTCAATATATGGATAATCCAACCAATTGATTTTTTGAATTTGTTCTTGATCACCCGGTGGTGGCGGCCAATCATAGGGTCTAATTTTTATTTCATATTTACGATCTTTTCATACTTTCCGTCAAATTTAATGGTGAGAGAGTTTCGTTTAAAAATCACTTGTTTTATTCAGATCATTGTAGAGAGGATCAGAAACATTGGACATGAAAGTCACATAAAAATCATTGGGCATTGTTAATATCTTCAGCACTGACCCAAGAATCAAAATCCGAATTGTATCCTAGCCAGCGAACGAGCAACTGTTTCTTCCCCTACGAGTACGACTCTTTAATATCTTTTCAATTTGATAAATTTCACTAGTGTTTCTAACTTTTTGCAGTTCATATTCATAAAAACCGCCAAGGATCTCATGATCTTTGGTGTCTCGCAGCCGATATGTCGTGGGTTCAGTGTCCAGGATTTTGGACACTTTAAAAAGCTCGGTGCTCCATAAATAATTCCCCTTTTCAAAAATATTGGTGGTTCTATTAATTCGAACAGTATCACCAACATTGAATTTCTTCTTCACAATTTTTTCTTCACTGGAGTTTTCTTTAGAAAAGCATCAAATGTATTTTCACTGTAGTGAACATCCCGAGGGCTAGAGTTGGACAGAGATCGATGTGGTCGATGGTTGTATATCTGCATGATTTTATCTAAATCATGAATAAAAGCCGGTGTATTTTTCAATGTACAATATCTTGAAATTAATAGACGAATCGTTCTTATTAATCGTTCAGCTAATGCAGCCATTATCGGACTGTGACTATGATAAGGTGCTGTATTATATTTCAATAGAACCTTTTGCACATGTGAATTAACAAATTCACTACCACGATCCGATTGAATTTTTCTATATGAATCCCATTCGAGAATGATGTTAATAACTCGTGCAAACTCAACACCACTCCTTGACTGTAGTGGAATGGCATAGGCATAGCGACCAGAGACACTGATTGTCATTAGAATAAGTTGTTAGGGTGCATTGTGACGCCGTTGAAGTGCATCTAGAGTTAAAAGGTCCGTTTGCATTATATGCAGAAGGAAAAAGGCTTTAGTTTGTCGATATTGTTTACTGCGAAGCCTATGATTCCGATGTAGTGTGTAACTCGGTTCATTTTCTAGATACTGTTTTGCATTTTTCAATGTGGTGCCGGAGACAACTCTAGAAAGCGTTTTGGGAGAACTTAAACTTCCCGCTTCAGCAATATTTTCACAGACACCTTCCAAAACTTCATCCATTTTGAACGTAAACACGTAGTGTAATGTCCACTCCCCTTTTGCACACTGGAGGGTGAATCAATTCGTCTTCGCTTTTGACTAGCAGCCACAGGTGTTGTAAAATCAGTGGTGCTAGTATTTTCAAATATTGAATCTTCTTTTTTTTTAAATGGTGTTGGTGTTGTTGGAGGACTATATTCTCGTAGTTTCTTAAGAATTTGCTTATTGCCAATAAGACTTTTGGGAAAATTTGATACACTTAAAAAGATGTATAGATTATCGTCAAAGGATAAGAGTCCTTTACGATTCGTCACCATATCACAAATTAAATCAACTAGATTATAACTTTTTCCCTGAATTATAATTCGTTTACCTGTGCTGTCGACTTGAACTTAATCATCATTTTCAAAAACGAGATAAGATAATACTCTTTTACTCTGTTCTCGGTAGGACAGTGGCAATAGATTTCCAAATTTCGATACAATCGAATTCAATTCCTTCTCCTTTGATTGTGCAGAATCTTGAAGAGATGTTTCTTTTTTAGAGGGATCGGCGGTGTGTCTCTCAAGATAAGGTCTATGTTTGTCCACACTTCGCAATACATCTTGAGGTAGAAGTAGTTTTTTGTCATCGGCAATATTCTCATCGCTAACGAATTAGCTTAGATTGTTTTCAAAATGTTCGACGGGCGAGAGGATAAGTTGAAATGGTGCCAATTTATAGGGTGTTGCCATTCTCTAGAGAAAACTGTTCACAAGTCCCGCAATTATTGGCAGTAAAAGTGTGAAAAAGCTACCGCCTGCTTGAAGGAGCCGTTTTCTTTTAAATTTGTTTACCTTGTTTTTACAAACCAAGGCACGTACAGTGGAACGATGTTGCTTTGTCTGTTGTCTAACACCTTCTGGCAGTTGAACATTACCCTCAGTTAAATTTAAACAAAGTTCAGATATTAGATTAATGAAATCATTGTCGACACCATGTTTGAGTATGGCCTTCCTAAGCAAGGGTTTTGAAGTTGGATATGACCAGACATGGCTCCTAAGAAGACAATCAGTGGTCCTGTTAGAGGAAAATATTCGCTGTCACCATTGAATAAAATTACGCCCCTGGAAAATAATTGAGAGTACTATAAGCAGTTGATCTCTGAGTCTCAATAAAGAGGATTTTTTTGCTTTGAGTTATACGTGATCCGCACATCCTTACACAGCTTTGTACATTGGTCCACACATATACCCCTAGGTTTAGGTTAGTTTTCCAAATCTCTGGAGATCAAAAGAAATGAAAATGGTATTGTAAGGAAGCTACTTGGAGCTCAGACAGTCAGGACCAACAGGGTTTGTTCTATTTTCAAGAAGGTATCATAATTTCATTTAACCTGGTGGTGATTCAAACCGAATTGTTACTAAGTCAAGCGAAATTATGATTTTCATATTGTACTGGGTATAAACTTCCACCTAAATTTTTTCTGACTCAAAAAAAAATATATATATATAAACCAATTTTAATGCGCTTTTAATGTTTTTTTTGTAATCCTACCCTCCGAAGAGAAATACCCCCCCCCAAAAAAAAAAATCCTGAATGCTCCCCTGAGAACATAAAACATCTCATACATAGTAGTTCCCAAAAGGGATTCATGATTCCTTGCAATATCTTAAATTAGCAAAAACTGCATATTTAGTAGTTTATTCGGATAATTATCGAAACACAAATTACTATAAAACCGAACGCAAGACAAAAGAAATGAGAGACATTTCCAAATCGTCGTCTACAAATTTTGACTATAGTCGTTTTCGATTTGTGAACTTTTCTCAGAGTTTCTCGTCAAATTTTCGAATGGAACAGATTCTGCATTTGCAGCATCAATATTAAGCTGAGAAAAAAAAATGGATTATACATTTCTCAGAAATGTATTTGAAAAATAAAAACGAATAATAAAACACCCCAATAAACAAAAATGCTACCACAAAATAAGCGTTCGCCATGTATTATTCAAGAATATTATTTACATTAGACAAGTATCAATTGCTTACACTTCTGAACCACGCACAAAGATTTCCTTTGCCGAATTTTTTTTAAGAATTTGCACTGAAAAAATAATTTCAAAATTAAAATCAAACAAAACACTAACTTCTCAGTCAAAAACCTTAAACAAGGAAGAATTTTCTCGGAGAATATAAATTGAAAACCGTGTATAAAATGTCTTAAAATCAGGCCTAACACAAGTCCTAAAGAAAAAGATGGAACAGATCAGTTGGTAAGATTTGATAAAATCAAAAAAAAAACCGACAGTCTTTTCCAGGTTCAAACCCGTTGAATCATATAACTTGCTATGGTAACCCCTTTAGAAAAGGCTACAAGATATTCACCGAAATACCAGTTTACAAATCTGCCGTACTAAGTCTATCCTAAAATCACTCCCAGGCGTACCTAAACAACTGTTTGCAAGCCTTTGCATCTTACTTTATATAATTGGCAAGTGTCTGTGACACATAGCCAATAACAGGAGGTTATATTACGAATATTTAAAGCCAGCGTTTCCCCAGAGACTTTTATGATCCTAGTCACTTGATTTCAGATCATCACAAGAACATATACCTTATTTTGTCTCACGGGTGGGGGATCACACCGAAACTTATACGATTGGTTTGTGTGTGTATGGGGGGGGGGTATACTTATATTTTTGTGTTTGGAGGAGGGAAAACGCACTCTGGCAAGTTATACAAGCAATTATTTTAATAAACTCACAACCTGTTACACCCTATAAGCCTCCTAAAATGCCCTGAGAAAGCGTGAGGTCTCAGAAAATTCCTTATCGTAATTTGCGGATCATTTAATACATTCATGCTATACAAAACACCGCCTCTACGGCCAGTATTGAGATACATGGGACATCGATTGCAGCATATTACCACAATATGATAGACTAACGAATTATTTCCATGAATTTCAAGAAGGATACAAGAAAAATTCCCGTAAGACAGCAAAATTAATTTTAATATAATTTTCAGGTTAAGCAGCAAAGACAAAACAGGGCTAGCTCAAGTCAGGGGCGTCAACCGTGGAAGGAGGGGCATTCCACCCTAGATTTTGAAACATATTTATTTAAATGTGCAGCTTTTGTTATTACCACCGAAAAAATAACAAAATCCCCCCCCCCTATATATTGGAAAATACTTTGCTCCCACTTAGACTTCCGTGAATTGACGCCACTGCTTCAAAGGTACATGAAAACAGGCATGTTAAGGGGGAGGTGGTGGTGTTTGCTTGGTAGGGAGTGAGTTCGAGCAAGGGTCCAAAAAACGTCTGGATCGTAACTACTTTTTCACTAGTGTAACTACTTCTACTATTTTCCATATGATTCGTTTTTTTTACCATTGCACCCCCTCAAAATCTCAGCCCCTTTTGAAAATCAAGCACCTGTACCGGTCAAAAAAGAACATACAATTTAGGGTAAACCTGTCGAATGTTTAATTAATTTCCTAGCTGAAAGATAAATATACCATTGGAAATTGCCATTCAACAATCTTTCAAAATATAATAATCACCACCATTGAAAACAATATACAATAGCCCCACAATGGCTCCCCTCAAGGCTTCGATACAATAGCCCCACAATATGTCTAAACAATTCCCGAAAATTTGCTGATATGGTTAGTCTTTCTTTTTTTAATACTTACATGTTCATCAACATGGTATATTAGGGATGGGGAGCTAGGGATGCAGGTGGGGAGCAACAGGAATATCCAGGAATTAGGGATGGGGAGCTGAAAACACTATTGCAATTGTAGCAATATTTGGAAACGCGTCGAACTTTGAATCGAACAATATTTCATGTTTCAGCTGGCAAATGAACCAAAAAATCAGTAAATTTACCGAATTTTGAGGCGATTCAATCAAATAATTTAATAATTTAAGTATTTCCAAAACTTGAATACAGTTTTAATATGAATTTAGACGTTTCATTAACAAGCTCTGGTGCATATTTTTGATTTTCCTAGGATTTTTTTTTTATCATTTTCTTCTGCTTTAAACCCGATTTTATTCAAGAATTTATGGTAATTTTATTGAGAAATGTAATAAAGACACCAACGGAAAAATGTCCAAGAAAAAAAAACAACAAAACAAAAAGGTGCTAGTTTTTCATTGTCGAAATAAACTAAGAGGTTGAAGAAGGGGGAGAGACAGAATTAGTAACAGCCAAAACAAAGCTCTAAGCATATGTTTGCAACACTGCAAGATGAAACAAAATTGCAGCAACCATGGTAAAAAAAAAAAAATATTCCATAGAAAAAAGGAAAAAATATAGACTAACACAAACAACTGACTAAGAAAGAATGAATCTTTGGCCGTTGTAGAAATAAATATATACGTATACGTATACGTCTACAAAAGGTATACGAATTTTACTCTATGATATCTTCATTAAATCTTTTTTTTACTAAAACTGGGGGACAATCGTTTGAGAAAAAACCTAATGAAATTCTAGCCAACAAATCTCTAAAGCAAAAAATAAGCATCGAAACACTCCACACCTTCAAGCCCATGCCCCTATCAATGAAATATCGACATTTTTACAATTTTCCCACTAATTTCGCATATTTTCTTACAAATCACCTGCTGTTTTCAAGTAAAGTTATAGACATGGCATTAGTCTTGCTTCTTATTACAGCAGCCGATTTACTCCATGTCCATTAAAGTAAATCTTTGCCACAATATTAAAGAAGAATCGCTGCACTTGTATAAAAAAAAAAAAAAAAAAAAAAAAAAAAATCAAACAAGAATTACGCCTTTTTAAATCCACTAAATCCGACTATTTCATGACATCTTGACGTTGGTGTCATTGATGACATTGGTGATGACACTGATGCCTTAACATCTTGATATTTCTTTATATAACGCAGATACAAAAAATGCAATAAACAGAAAACAAAATTCGTTACTAGCACAGATATACGAAGCAGAAATAAAGACTGGAATTGTAACAGAAGTAACTATTAAGAAAAAGAGCCTTTCTTTTGATTGGGTAAAGATAAAAAAAGAAAGGGAGAGAAAAAGAGACTTAAAGCTAAAAGAAAAGTTAAAAATTTGGTTGTCACATGGAGTTTTTTTTTCTGGATCAAACTAATTCACATCCTCATGTATCTATGTCCGTATTTTTCAGAAAAAGTTGCAATCACATAAGGTCATCAACACTAAGATAGTAAAGTTCATTTTAAGAGAACTAAAGGAAGAAGACGAAGAAATGAAATAAAAACAATCCACTATGACAAATGAAAGGAGAGCTGGCCTTCGTCCATCGCCATTTTTAATTTGGCTTCTAGAATTTCTTTTGAAGTATAATCAGGAAGCTTCAGATAATTTGCACAAGTCATAAATGATGGAAGGAAGGTGTCTGATTCCTTATTTTTTTCGCCCTTCTTGACAACGGTTATTGGTGGTGAGAGCTTTTTAAAGCCTTGAAAAAGGAACAAAAAAAAACAAAAAAAAACTTTTCTTTTGAATAGCATTAAGCTAAAATGAGAGAGCATAGAAAAAAGGGTAAGCATAGTTACTGGAGTTACATATTGTTTAGTTGAGCAAAACTTTCATACCAAACCAAAATGAATTTTGGGTCAGAAAAATTTTTTTTTTTTAGTCAGAAAAAATTTAGGTGGAAGTTTATACCCAGTACAATATGAAAATCATAATTTCGCTTGACTTAGTAACAATTCGGTTTGAATCACCACCAGGTTAAATGAAATTATGATACCTTCTTGAAAATAGAACAAACCCTGTTGGTCCTGACTGTCTGAGCTCCAAGTAGCTTCCTTACAATACCATTTTCATTTCTATTGATCTCCAGAGATTTGGAAAACTAACCTAAACCTAGGGGTATATGTGTGGACCAATGTACAAAGCTGTGTAAGGATGTGCGGATCACGTATAACTCAAAGCAAAAAAATCCTCTTTATTGAGACTCAGAGATCAACTGCTTATAGTACTCTCAATTATTTTCCAGGGGCGTAATTTTATTCAATGGTGACAGCGAATATTTTCCTCTAACAGGACCACTGATTGTCTTCTTAGGAGCCATGTCTGGTCATATCCAACTTTGCGGCAATCTTACAAAACAAACATGTCAAAAAGATTTTCCGCGCTTCTTCTTTCTTCTTTTTAATAGCGCTTCGCCTTTTTTCAAACTCCTTATTATTTTGTCAAAAAAAAATGTAGCTTGAAAACTATAGATTCAATGTAGCACATTCTACACATGATGAAATAGTGCTACATTTAGTACTTCTGTGCAGCAGATTGCCTTGCTTAAGTAAGGTTAAAAGTAAAAGGTTATCAGCAGGTCTTAGGGTCCATCAAGCATAGAAAGGTCCTTTAAGAAGTTTTATCTAAGGCTATTCAGGTGTTTCTTCAAATTTACTAATGTTAGTGAAAAATAGGTAGGATTTTTAGGAAACTATAAGTAGCTCAATTTCAATTTTTCGTAAATATGATAATACTGTGGGAAATATTGCGTTAAGCTTTCAAATGACTAATCATGTATTGCAAAATATTTACATCGAAAATTATTTTGACAACAGGAAAATTTTAGTTCAAACAAGGCTTCAAAAACAAAAAAAAAGGAAAATTTTGTCAAACACAACCTTTCTTGTTGACTAAAAATTGCTCCTTGGATCAACGGCCGAAAGATAGCTTAAATAATTATTCATTTCTATCAATAGACATACAAATTGAGTTTTCCAAAGAAAAGCAAAAGTTGACAATATAGCTTTGAGATAAAATAAATTATGCTAAAGGGGAGGGGGTTTACCCTTTTCTTAATCCCCTCAGAGTCTTTACAGTAAAGTAGGATTTACTGTCTAATGTTTAAATTACAACCATTTAAACACAAGAGTCATTGAATCTAGCGTAAATTGTAGGGGTATTGGAGCGGGTACAACCCCACTGCTAAGTCTAAGGGTATTAAACTGAAAATTTCAGGCATTGTTTAGGGGGAAGTTAAACTAAATCAAAAGAAACTATGTTTATGCAAGTTATCAAAAGGGTTAGTCAGTAATATCTTGGGAAAGGCTTAGAGTATTGAGTTTAAACTTCCAAGGCATGATGAGAGGGATGTTCAATTGATCAAAAGGCAATGCGTGCATGCTAATACTACTTCTACTACTGTTACTACCACCCCTACTACTGTTACTGCTGCTACTACGGCTATTACTAAGTCTAAGGGTATTAAGGTAATCAGTATATAAAAGGTCCTACCCTCTCCTAGGCCCTCCACCCTTTACGCTAAAGTTGTACAGTGTTTAAAAAAAATAATTAAGTAGAACGGTACACGTATGGGAAGTCCCCTTCACATACAAAATAATTTATATTATTTTGAAGCCATAGTGCCACCCTTTACTTTAAACCTGATTATAAACAGGAAAAAGTCTATGTTCTTTTCTTCTTTGGAATAGTAAGAAACGAACCTTAAAGAATATAGCAGCTAACGAAGTCCAATCAATGTCTAATGATCGTCTTTTAATATAATCATCTATATAATGATTCCTTTTAATCGTTCTTTAATGTAATGATTTTAAAGCCAACATATTTTCTTTGTTATTCAAGCCAAGAGTCTGTAAATTTCCCATATAGGATTTTTGGACAAGGCAGTTCTAATAGTGTATTTTATGTTTCGATATGAAACTATTTTGAGGATTTATGGATAATCGTATTTTTTAGTATGCGACGTGATCGCCTCTCACTAGGTTGTTAGCTTCCGCTGCAGCCTGGACATGGTTCTAATAAAACTAGGACGACATTTATTATCTAGTATCTAAAAATGCAGTTCTTTGTAAAAAAAATAATGATGTTGTTTTAAATGTTATTCTTTGTTAATTACTAAAGTATTTAGATGCGACAAATTCCTGATGTTATAACAACATAAGCTACTACAGTATTATAGAAAAATGCAATTTTTGTAAAACAAATTGTTTATATTGAAAAAAAAAATTATTACAAAAGGTACTAGATATGACTATTTCCTTTAAATGGAGCCACTAAAGAGCTCTCCACGATGTTCTAGTGCCCCACTATCTGAGGAAAGGAACAAAAGAAAAAAAAAGATTCCGTATATGCAGAATATTGTGGTTTCAGCCACTTTTCTTGATTTTCAAGCCAATATGTTTTCTTTGTTGTTCAAGTTTTAATGTTGCTCCTTACTTTCAATTAAAAAAACTTGTTTTTTTATTTAATTTAGCAATATAAAGTGATTTTCATTTCTGTCGCCTCAAAACATTGAATCTGCCATCTTACTCCTCTACACTTTTCCCTGGCTATGTACAAGCTCTATAGATTACCTTTAAAATAATACACATGAAAAAGAAAAAAATTACTGGTTGAGGTAAAATCCACGCAAGCAAGGAGTCACATGCTACTTTTATCCTCCATGGTGATGATTGTGATGTAAAGATCTCCGTGCATTTTTCTTGGTCCTGGAGAGGGTTCCACGGAGAAGATGTAAGAACTTAAATAAATAGTGGACCCTTTAAATCTTTAATTCCAGGTAGAAGAGACGAAAGTGGGCGATCCTTGGAGCCAATTGGCCCAAAGTGGCCGAATTACAAACTGTAGCAGACAAAGCAACTTCGAAAAAAACCTTTTTTTAGAATTCAATAGAGATCTTACTTTGAAGCAATAAAACATTGACACTAGATTTTTCTCTTCTTTTTTTATTATTATAAAAAGCAGGTAGTTATCTAGCGTAAAATGCAGTTTCACCTTTGGGGCACTTTGTTATGCTGCTGTACGGTAAGTTTCCTATATAAGAGTTTCGGACAAGGCGGTTCTAATAGTGTACTTCTTGTTTTGATCTGGCTCTATTTTTAAGAGTTATGGGCTATTTTATTTTTTACAATGGAACGTGACCGTCTCTTACTAGGTTACTAGCTGCCGCTGCAACCCGAATATGGAAGGGTTGTATTTACGTATTTAATGATATTAATGAATAATTGTTCGAATCATCTTACGGAATTTGATCAAACTTTTCAATCAACAAGAAAAGCCACGTATGACAAAATTGGAAATTATTTTTTGCTGTTGAAGCCCTGTTTGAACTAAGCTTTTACTACTGTCGAAATGTTTTTATGACAAATTAAATAAAAAAAACAAGTTTTTTAAACTGAAAGTAAGGAGCGACATTAAAACTTAAAACGAACTGAAATTATTCCGTTTATGAAAGGGACTGTCCCCTCCTCAACGCCTCGCTCTTTGCGCTAAAATTTTTATTGTTTTAAAACATAAAGTTGTTAGAAAGAGTCAAACTTTACCGTAAAGAGCGAGACGCTGAGGAGGGGACAACCCCTTTCATATACGGACTAATTTCTGTTCGTTTTAAGTTTTAATGTCGCTCCATACTTTCAGTTTAAAAACTTGTTTTTTTTATTTAATTTCTGATCGTTTTTTAGTTAATGCAGCTTTTATTTGCATCAAAATTTTACTTTTCTTTTGCTAAATGAATGTCTTTACAAATTAACTTACGTAACTAATTTCTATATTCGTATATTTTTCTTCTGGCAAAAATTCAAAGTTGCAGATTTTTACAGATATGAGCTTGAAACCTATGTAATAGGGTTTTCTGATACGCTGAATCTGACGGTGTGATTTTCATTAAAATTCTTTCACTTGTAGGGGATGTTTGCCCCCTCTTTAAAAAATCGAGTCAATTTTCTCAGTCTAGTAGCATTTGATGAGTAATACTAAACTTAATAAAATTTATATATTTAGGATCAGAATTATAAACACATTCTTTTGATACATTTATTGACATCAAAATTCCGTTTTCACAATTTTTGATTACTATTGAGCCGTATTGTTCTTTTATTATTTTTTTTATTACGTATATATTGTTACGTATATGAGGGGGTTCTCCCCTTAGTCAATACCACGCTCTTTACGTTAAAAGTTAAAAAAAAATTTGATTCACAAACCCCTGAATCACAAAGGCCGTTTAATTAGAATAGAGAGCTCTTTTGAAAGCACTAAAAAAAAAACTGTAGCGTAAAGAGCGAGGTATTGACTTGGGAGAGAACCCCCTCACATACGTTATAATTTCTGTTCGTTTTAAGTTCTAATATTCCTTCTTACATTTCAGTTGAAAAAACTTGTTTTTTTTTATTTAATTTCTGATCGTTTCTTAAATAATGCTTGGAAATCCGGCGCCCCCTTCATAGAACTGTCCCTTCCCCCAAAGACACATCCTCCACGGCCCTGTTCTCCAGAGTCACTCCCTCCTCTAGCCCCCCCTCCCCCTCCAGAAAAAATCCTTCCTGAAAATGGTTGTATACTTCCCAATAACCAATAAATAATGCTGGCAAGTCCGGCGCCCCCTTCATGGCAATTTCTCTTCCCCCATGAAAACTTCCTTCATGAACAGATCCTCCAACATAACCCCCGGCCCCCCCCTCCCACCCCCAACCACAAAAAAAACCTCCTGAAAATTTCTGTATACTTCCCATAACCAATACTATATGCTAACATTCGGTAAAGTTCATAACTTTTAGCCCCCCCTCTGAGTACTTCGGGGGATTAAGTCATCATAAAAGACATATTTATCATATTTTTGACCATGGTGAACAAAATGGCTATCTCAAAATTTTGATCGGGTGACTTTGGGAAAAAAATAAGCGTTGGAGGGGGCCTAGTTGCTCTCCATTTTTTTCGGTCACTTAAAAAGGGCACTAGAACTTTTAATTTCTGTTCCAATGAGCCCTCCCACGATATTCTAGGACCACTGGGTCAATACGATCACCCCTGGGAAAAAAACAAACAAACAGACAAACAAACAAACAAATAAACACGCATCCGTGATCTTTCTTCTGGCAAAAAATGCAAAATTCCACAATTTTATAGATAAGAGCTTGAAACCTCTATAGTAGGGTTCTCTGATACGCTGAATACGATGGTGAGATTTTCATTAAGGTTCTATAACTTTTAGAGGGTCTTTCCCCGTTTTTTTGAAAATCAGCCAAATTTTCTCAGGCGCTTAACTTTTGATGGGTAGCACTAAACTTCATGAAAATTATATATTTGAAATCAGCATTGAAATCTGATTCTTTTGATAGATATATTAATATCAAAAACCCGTTTCCTAGAGTTTCGATTACCATTGAGGCGGGTCGCTCCTTACTTACAGTTCGTTACCACGAACTGTTTGATATTTTACAACGAATATTTAAAAATGCCGAGCTTAACGTAATATTTCTTACAGTATTACTTGTTTTGTAATTGCCTACTTAGTTTTCAAAAAATCCGTTTTTTCACTAAATATTAAATGATTGAAGAACGTTGCAAGCAGCCCAAAGTGGAAACTATTTGCCACAGCTATGGGATTTATACCTTTTGGGATTATACCCACTTTTAGAGATTTATACCTTTTTGTGGGATTTCTAGGCAGAAATCACAGCAGAAATCATTAAATGATATGCAAATTAAAACAAGGAATTTACTAAAAGCTCACTCTTACTCGGGACATTTTAAGAGGCTTATAGGGTGTAAAAGGTTGCGAGTTTATTGAAATAATTACTTGTATAACTTTCCAAAGAGCCCGTCGTATGACAGGTAAAAATATTTTACCCCCCTCCAAACACAAAATTGTAAGTATCCCCCATTCCACACACACAAACCAATACTATAAGTTTCGGCCCGATCCCCCGCCTGTGAGACAAAATAGGGTATATGTTCTTGTGATGATCTGAAACCAAGTGACTCTTATTATAAAAGTCCTCTGTGGAAACGCTGGTTTTAAATATTCGGAGTATAGCCTCCTGTAATAGGCCAAGTGTCACATATACTTGCCAATCATATAAAGTAAGATTCAGAGGCTCCCAAAAAGGTGTTCAGATACGCCTAGAAGTGGTTTTTAGAATGACCTAGAACGGCAGATGTGTAAAGTAAATATTTCAGTAAATATTTTGTAGCCTTTTCTAAAGGTGCTACAATAGCAAGTTGTATGATTCAAAGGGTTTGGACCTGGAAAAGACTATCAATTCCTTTTGATTTTATCGAATCTTACCAACTGATATGTTTCATCTTTTTTTATGACTTATGTTAGGCCCGATTTTTGTTCCATTCAAAAATACGTCGGGAAATTCTGAAAAAAAAAATTCACAAATCGAAAACGACTACAGTCAAAATTGTAGACCACAATTTGCAAATATCTTTCATTTCTTATGTCTTACGTTCGGTTTTATAGTAATTTTTGTTTCGAATCTCGGGCGAAGTTCATATCCAGTAGCCCCCTCCCCCCGTCTTGATAAGGCCTTGTATGTTCTGTGTCCGATTCTGTTTTACAAGCATATGTGTTGGAAGTAATAAGGGCTGGGGTTATTCCGTATTCGGGGGGGGGGGGGGGGTCCGGGTTGGAGTCCCATCCTCCCTTCGAAAGTTTTAACTTATTGCTCTAAGTTAATAACATCTTTTAAAGGATAAATATAAAAATCATAATCTTGCTTGACCTAGTGACAATTAATTTTGAATTACCACTATGTTAAATGAAATTTTTATATCTTTCAGGAGATAAAAAAAAAACGCTGGTGTTCCTGACTTCCTGAACTCCATGTAGCTTCCTTACAAGACCATCTTCATTTCTTTTACTCTCTAGAGATTTGGAAAACTAACCTAGGCCTATAGGTGTTGATCAATGTACAAACCTGTGTAGGGCTGTGTACATCACCTATAAATCAAAGCAAAAAAAATGCTTTCTATTGAAACTCAAAGATCAAGAGCTTATAGTATTTACAATTATTTTCCAGGTGCGTTACTTTTATTCAACAGTGACAGCGCTGACAGCGAATATTTTCCTCTGGCGGAACCACTGTTTTTCTGTTTAGGATCCATGGCTGGTCTAACCAACTTTCTGCCAATCTTCCGAGTCCAACGTTGCAAAAAGAGGGTCCACGATTTTTTTGATAACCTTTTTCAAACTCCTTATTATTTTGTCCCATAAAAAAGTAAATTATAGCACAAAAACGATACGTAATTGATAGTATGTGCAACACAGAATGAAACAGTGCTACATTTAGTGTTTCTGTGCAACAAGAAACCTTGCTTAAGCATTGCTTTAAAGCACTAGGTTATCACCAGGTAAAGGGTCCACCAAGCATGGAAAGACCCTTCAAAAATTGTTTTAATCAGCGGTTTTAACATTTCTTCGACTGTAGAAAAGTTCGTAAATTATAAGTAGGATTTCAAGTAGCCAAAGTTCGATTTCTTGTAAGTGAAATAATACTTTCGGGAAGTATTTTATTAAGATTTGACTTGATTACTCATTTGCTGTAAAATATTTGCCATAGAAAAATATCTTGAAAAAAGTAAAATGTTAGCTCAACTTACTTACTTTTGTCTCAGCCATCCTCGTGGGACGTTTTGGGGCCACTCCTCTTGCTAGCTCATGCTTAAGTGCTCGGTACATCCCTCTGCTTGGTGCAATACGTGATAAATGGGCTATCTTGACGTTGAAGTGGAAGTTCTCCATCAATCGTTTACATGGTCTGCCTCATGGACGAATGCCATGGAGGGCTCCTTCGAGGGCGATTTTCGGGAAGCGGCTCGGCTCCATTTGCTTGACATGGCCGAATCAGCGCACTTTTTTTTCTTGATTTTACTAAGAATGGTTTCAGTGGCCTAGAGCCTTTGACGTACTTCCACATTTGTGATTCGTTCAGTTTATTTGATTCTAGCAATGCGCCGGAGGCATCTCATCTCAAAAGTTGGTAGTTTTCTCTCGTCTTTGGTTTCGTCTTTGGTTTCGCTGATGGATTGTCTGAATAGTACACAACTTTGTCAGAAGTTCTCCAGGGTTGCATCTTATCATCACATCTCTTCAAACTCTTTCTAAATGCCGTTCTGTCACTGGTGCAGTCGGAATATGGCCCAACAATAGGAGGGCTTCTAATAGACAATCTTGCCTACGCTGATGATATGGATGTGCTAGCCATCTCTACACAAGAACTGCATGCACAAGCTAATAAACTCTACAATACCATAAAACCGTTAAGGATGGAGATCAATACCAGCAAGACCAAAGTCATAGTAACTACGAGACGGGAACTAGACAACCCGCCCATTATCACCATAGCCGGGAGACAGGTTGAAACGGTTGAAAACTTCCTTTACCTTGGTAGTCAAGTCTCCTCAGATAATTCCCATAGCTCTGACGTGAAACATCAACTTGCACTTGCTAGCTCTAGCTTCTGAAGACTAGCCAACCTCTGGAAAAGTTGTAACCTATCCAACAAACTCGAGTTGTGGCTATTCAACAGTTTAGTAATCCCCATACTTATTAATCGATGCGAAAGATGGACCCTGAAAACCAAAGACGAGAGAAAACTACTAACTTTTGAGATGAGATGCCTCCGGCGCCTTGCTAGAATCAAATACACTGAACGAATCACAAATGTGAAAGTACGTCAAAGGCTCCAGTCAACTGAAACCATTCTTAGTAAAATCAAGAAAAAAAGTGCGCTGATTCGGCCATGTCAAGCGAATGGAGCCGAGCCGCTTCCCGAAAATCACCCGATTAAATGAAATGATTTACGAGGCGTGTTTTTTAAGTAAGGTCCGTTTGAGCATAAGTACATCTTTCAAGATTATATTCGAAAGATTATTTAACAGCATAGTTGCCAAGTTTGTTGTGACATTTATCATACCTCTCAACTAACTTTAAGGTAACCTCTGTATAAAAATGTGCCGCCTGTTTCGCTAACCAAGAACTCACTTCCGTTTTTACGTCGTCATCATCATTGCAACGGTTGCCCCTGAGGTGTTGCTTGAGGTAGAAAAATGGATGGTAATCGTTCGGCACAAGATCAGGACTGTATGATGTGCGGTCTAAATCTTCCTAGCCATTACTATCCAACAAATTGCAGGCCTGACTAGCAGTGTGATGTCTTGTATTGTCATAAAGAAGGACAATTCCCTTTGTCAGAGCATGTCATTTTTTTTTTTTTTTTATCGCTCTACGGAGCTTTCTGAGGGTTGGGCAGTAGGCTTCTGCATTGATAGTGGTTCCTAGTTACATGAAGTCAACCAAAAAAAAACACCATGCCTATTCCAAAACACCGACGCCATGATTTTGTACTCGGAGAGTCTGTTCGACCTTCAAATTTTCAGGGGAGTGTGTGTGTTGCCATTCCAAGTTCTCTTGCCCTGATTTTTGCGTCATATGCGAAACCCATGTTTCGTCTCCAGTTCAACCGGTTACCATCTCAGTTGCAACCGTTACGATGACGAAGACGACTAAAAAATGGCAGCAAACTCTTGGTTATTGGAGCCGGCGGTATGTCTTTATGAAGAGTTTACTTTAAAATTATTTGAGAGACATGATCAATGTCTGAAAAAATTTGATAACTATGCCGAAAAATAGAGTAAAGTATTTACTTTCTGAAAATAAATTTACTTTTTGAAAAAATCTTTAATTGCGTACTTATGTTCAAACGGACCTTACTTAAAAAACACGCCTCGTGTTATATAATTCACAGGAATGTCCTAGTCATATATAAATATGATGGGGAGGAGGGATGGGAGTTGGGATTCTGAAATTAGAACAAAGAACCCACTTACCTATTAAAACTTGTAAATTTTACATATTAAATACAATTTTGAGCGACTTTGACAACCCCTTGTAATCCATCTTCTCCGTCCCCCTCACCTTAGGGACAAGAAGAGTGTGAACCTAAGTGTATAATTTTTATGTTTTGGACATACTAGTTCAATAGAAAATGTTACCTTTCAATGCATTTCATTGGTTGTAACGGATCAGCTTTTATTTGAATATCTTTGAAGCTTCTAAACTTCTTGGGCCAAGGGATACAGGGTGTTGTATGTACAAGGATGCATTTGATTAGTCGGTTATTGAAGAGCTTCAGAATTGACAAAATGGAGCAAGCGCCACCAACTGCAATTAGAATCCGAATTTATTAATTGTAGTTTTGAAAGAGAGACAGAGAATGAAGAAAAGAAAGAGAGAGAGGGGGAGGGAGAGAGAGAGAGATAGAGAGAGACAGAGAGAGAGAGAGAGAGACAGAAAGAGAGAGACAGAGAGAGAGAGAGAGAGAGAGAGAGAGAGAGAGAGAGAGAGAGAGAGACAGAGAGACAGAGAGAGAGACAGAGAGAGCGACAGATAGACAGAGAGAGAGAGAGAGAGAGAGAGAGAGAGAGAGAAAGAGATGATCTAAAATACGGAAAACAACAAACCTGTTAGTGATATCAGCCAAATTGGGAAGTTTTCAGTTTGGTTGATACATCCAATGAATTTTTGTACAAGTAAAGCCAGACCATCACCACTAATGGGCTGCTTAACCTGTAGCTCATCAATTGGCATCTCAAGAAAAACACCCAAAAATATTCGGATCCGTTCACTTCTTGTATCCTTATTATCACCTTCTGTTAGATAAATAGTCAAGGATTTAATTAGTCCACTGTAAAGAATCACAAAAGAAAGTCAGCGGCAAATCGACTTTTCTATTGTAGCGGTCAGTAATCCTAGATGACGTGGTTTAGATAATCATTTAAGGTTGGCGTTCTTCATCCTTTCCTCTAATTTTTTTGTGAGTCTGCGACGATTTTCCTGAAAGTCATCTCTGATTTGTTGCTTCAATTTTAAGGTTTGTGGTAATTTAGAGCGAGCATTCCTTAGCCATTCCATATTCAGAAATTTTGTTGCATCAGGAAACTCATTCTGAACAATCTCCCAGACTGGCTCTAATTCTTCATCTGGAGATCCACGGGAAATAATTTTGCCATGTCCAGGGAAACTTTCAACTTGGTTTATGAAGCTTTCTTTAGTCATGTTATTCCAATCAGAAAACAATTGTCTTTCTGAACGGGGTATGACCTTGTCTTCAATTTTGGAAGTTTTTTTATTACTTTCTCTTCCGATTCCTCCTACCACAGAAATCAATGGGTCTGGTTTTCCCTTTATTTTTGATTTTGTTTTGCTATATTCTGACCTTTTTATTTCCTGTTTGACCTCTTCATACACCTCTATATTGTGTACAAGATGGACTCCTCCAAAATGGTAGACGGCTCTTTGAGGAACAAAATGAGATCCATAGGCAACTAGACAATTCCACGCATCATCAGGTGAATCAATACTTTTTAGATCTGCAATTGCTTGGGCAGTAAATGCCCATTGATTGCAAGGAATATAGAATGAGCCTAAGGAGAGCACCTCAACGTCAATGCTATGCATTAGCATTTTTTTTGAAGTGAAAGAAAGACTTTCTTCGTGAGCTAGGACTTTTTCGAATCCTAAATCTAGAATATCCATTTTCATGGAAAAGCCCAGCTGGTCTGATAAAAATTCTGTAATCATATTTTTAAATTGATGCCTATTTTCCAATTTTATTGTATTCACAGTGCCAAGTTTTACAGGAGGTCGTAAAATGATTGGGGCATCACATTCAAAAAGAGCGGCCTGTGCGTTTTCAAGCTCAATGTCTCCTTCCATGTATCCGAGCTTTATACCCTTAAAAACCAGGCCGCCAGACATACATTGAATCACTTGACAGCTTACAGGTGTCGCATGAAAAGACATTTTTGGTGGAACGCTGTTCATAATTAAATGATACTGACGCTTTTGCAGCTCTTTCTTTTATTGACACTTGTATACGAAGATGCAGTTTTCAGAAAAAAAAAAATTTAAACATGGTGTTGTGTTTATTACAAAAGCACGTGGATCCAGAAATTTTCTTTCAAATTGTCCCTTAAAAACACTTTATGATATCCCAGTATCCCATTAGAAGTGAAGAAGGAAAGAATGAGTTGTAGTTTGTAAGAACTAAATTGAATTTTGTAAGTATAATTTTTTTATTTTATAAAAACTATCCTGTTTTGTATTAACAAGAATTATTTTGCATTTGTTGGAAATATTTTTAATTTTGTAAGAGCTATTACGTTTTTTGTAAGGATTAGTTTGGTTTTGTTTATTGAATTTTGTAAGAACTATTTGTATTTTTAAGAATCATTTTTGTTTTGTAAGAACTATATAGAATTTTGCAAGAATTATTGCTGTTTATAAGAACTATATCACATTTTAAAAGAATCATTTTATATCTTATACGAAATTATCTTATATTTATTACATACAAAACTATTTTGTATATTGTAAGAATTATTTTTGTTTGGTAAGAATTATTCTGTTTTGTAAAGAACTAGTTTCGATTTTCAAAGTTTACATTTTATTGTAACATTTGGATTTGTAGTAAATATTTTGTGTTTGTCTTGCCTCAAAATAATGGGACTTCTATAAAAATAGCTTGTAAAGTAGTGGTTAATATAACTTTTCACTGTGTTTTGCATCAGCATTTCATAATATAAGAAGAAAAACAAGGCTCATGGTATATACCTATCAATCAGGAATACTTAGTATTGACTCCAAGAAATGAGTCCTCTCGTCTTTAGACGCGTCAAACGAGGCATATTCAATGCCAGTAAAAACCAAAAAAAAAACAGAAACATCTAACAATAAGAAACCAGGACTTGCAACTAATCAAGTGAAGAAGAGAATGTGAAAATCAGAATTGTTCGTCATTAAATCTAAGAGCAATTAAAGTATAACCTCTATTATGCTGGACTCTTATTACCTGGATGGGCTCGGATTAGCTTAAATACATTTTGTTTGCTTTTTCATGCGGGAGGTGGGGGGGGGGGTCAATTATTTTTTGTTTTTCTTTTTAAAAAATATTGTTTTTGTTTTGTTTTTATCTCTTTTTGCATTATTCTTGTTATTCCATTCTTCTGGCTTCGCATTGCTTTTCAATGGATGTTCAATGATTTCAAAGTTAATTTCATAAAAGGGCTACTGTATTGAAATAGAGCTACATAAAAGGGCTACATTCTCTTGATTTTTCAAAGTTCATTTTGAATTTCTTTCGTTGAAAAGCAAGAGTTGGAATATTTCAGTAGTGTTTTGTCATGGTTTACCTTGTCACAGTTACGTTGTCTTGATTTTTGAAAGTTCATTTTGAATTTCTTTCATTGAAATGCAAGAGTTGGAATATTTCAGTAGTGTTTTGTCTTGGTTTACCTTGTCACAGTTACATTTTCTTAATTTTTCAAAGTTCATTTTGAATTTCTTTCATTGAAATGCAAGAGTTGGAATATTTCAGTAATGTTTTCTCTTGGTTTACCTTGTCACAGTTACTTTTTCTTGATTTTTCAAAGTTGATTTTGGATTTCTTTCGTTGAAATGCAAGAATTTGAATAATTCAGTAGTGTTTTGTCGTGGTTTACCTTGTCACAGTTACATTCTGTCGATTTTTCAAAGTTCATTTTGAATCTCTTTTGTTGAAATGCAAGAGATGGAATATTTCAGTAGTGTTTCGTCGTGGTTTACCCTGTCACAGTTACATTCTCTTGATTTTTCAAAGTTCATTTTGGATTTCCTTCGTTGAAATGCAAGAGTTGGATTATTTCAGTAGTGTTTGGTTGTGGTTTACCTTGTCACAGTTACATTTGCTTGATTTTTCAAAGTTCATTTTCGATTTCTTTCGTTGAAATGCAAGAGTTGGAATATTTCAGAAGCGTTTTGTCGCGGTTCACCTTGTCACAGTTATATTCTCTTGATTTTTCAAAGTTCATTTTGAATTTCTTTCATTAAAATGCAAGAGTTGGAATATTTCAGTAGTGTTTTCTCGTGGTTTACCATGTCACAGTTACATTCCCTTTATTTTTCAAAGTTCATTTTTGATTTCTTTCATTGAAATGCAAGGGTTGGAATATTTCAGTAGTGTTTTGTCGTGGTTTACCTTGTCACAGTTACATTTTCTTGATGTTTCAAAGTTCATTTTGGATTTCTTTCATTGAAATGTAAGAGTTGGAATATTTCAGTAGTGTTTTGACATGGTTTACCTTGTCATACTTACATTCTCTTGATTTTTCAAAGTTTATTTTGGATTTCTTTCATTGAAATGCAAGAGTTGGAATATTTCAGTAGTGTTTTGTTGTGTTTTAGCTTGTCACACTTACATTTTCATGATTTTTCTAAGTTCATTTTGGATTTCTTTCATTGAAATGCAAGAGTTGGAATATTTCAGTAGTTTTATGTCGTGGTTTACCTTGTCACAGTTACATTCTCTTGATTTTTCAAAGTTCATTTTGGATTTCTCTTGTTGAAATGCAAGAGTTGAATTATTTCAGTAGTGTTTTGTCTTGGTTTACCTTGTCATACTTACATTTTCTTGATTTTTCAAAGTTCATTTTGAATTTCTTTCGTTGAAATGCAAGAGTTGAATTATTTCAGTAGTGGTTTGTTGTGGTTTACTCTGTCAAAGTTACATTCTCTTGATTTTTCAAAGTTCTTTTGGATTTCTTTCGTTGAAATGCAAGAGTTGGAATATTTCAGTAGTGTTTTGTTATGGTTTACCTTGTCACAGTTACATTCGCTTGATTTTTCAAAGTTCATTTTTAATTTCTTTCGTTGAAATGCATGAGTTGGAATATTTAAGTAGTGTTTTGACGTTGTTTACCTTGTCACAGTTACATTCTTTTGATTTTTCAAAGTTTATTTTAGATTTCTTTCATTGAAATGCAAGAGTTGGATTATTTCACTAATGTTTGGTTGTGGTTTACCTTGTCACAGTTACATTCTCTTGATTTTTCAAAGTTTATTTTGAGTTTCTTTCGTTGAAATGCAAGAGTTGGAATATTTCAGTAGTATTTTGTCGTTGTTTACCTTGTTACAGTTATATTCTCTTAATTTTTCCAAGTTCATTTTGAATTTCTTTCTTTGAAATGAAAGAGTTGGAATATTTCAGTAGTGTTTTGTCGTGGTTTACCTTGTCACAGTTACATTTTCTTGATTTTTCAAAGTTCATTTTGTATTTCTTTCATTGAAATGCAAGAGTTGGAATATTTCAGTAGTGTTTTCTCGTGGTTTACCTTGTCACGGTTACATTTTCTTGATTTTTCAAAGTTCATTTTGAATTTCTTTCATTGAAATGCAAGAGTTGGATTATTTCAGTAGTGTTTGGTTGTGATTTACCTTGTCACAGTTACATTTTCTTGATTTTTTCAAAGCTCATTTTGAATTTCTTTCGTTGAAATGCAAGAGTTGGAATATTTCAGTAGTGTTTGGTTGTGGTTTACCTTTTCAAAGTTACATTCTCTTGATTTTTCAAAGCTCATTTTGAATTTCTTTCGTTGAAATGCAAGAGTTCGATTATTTCAGTAGTGTTTGGTTGTGGTTTACCTTGTCACAGTTACATTCTCTTGATTTTTCAAAATTCATTTTGAATTTCTTTCGTTGAATTGCATGAGTTGGAATTGTCTCAGTAATGTTTTGTCGTGGTTTACCTTGTCACAGTTACATTGTCTTGATATTTTAAAGTTCATTTTGAATTTCTTTCATTGAAATGCAAGAGTTGGAATAATTCAGTAGTGTTTTGTTATGGTTTACCTTGTCACAGTTACATTCTCTTGATTTTTCAAAGTTCATTTTGAATTTCTTTCGTTGAAAAGCAAGAGTTGGAATATTTCAGTAGTGTTTTGTCGTGGTTTACCTTTTCAAAGTTTCAATCTCTTGATTTTTCAAAGTTCATTTTGAATTTCTTTGTCATGTAGTGTTTTGTCATGGTTTACCTTGCCACAGTTACATTCTCTTAATTTTTCAATGTTCATTTTGAATTTCTTTTGTTGAAAAGCAAGAGTTGGAATATTTCAGTAGTGTTTTGTCGTGGTTTACCTTATCAGAGTTACATTCTCTTGATTTTTCAAAGTTCATTTTGAATTTCTTTCGTTGAAATGCAAGAGTTGGAATATTTCATTAGTGTTTTGTCATGGTTTACATTGTCACAGTTACATTTTCTTGATTTTTCAAAGTTCATTTTGAATTTCTTTAATTGAAATACAAGAGTTGGAATATTTCAGTAGTGTTTTGTCGTGGTTTACCTTGTCACAGTTACATTCTCTTGATTTATCAATGTTCATTTTGAGTTTCTTTCATTGAAATGCAAGAGTTGGAATATTTCAGTAGTGTTTTGTCGTGGTTTACCTTGTCAAAGTTACATTTTCTTGACTTTTCAAAGTTCGTTTTGAATTTCTTTCGTTGAAATGCAAGAGTTGGAATATTTCAATAGTGTTTTGTTGTGGTTTACCTTGTCAAAGCTACATTCTCTTGATTTTTCAAAGTTCATTTTGAGTTTCTTTCATTGAAATGCAAGAGTTGGAATATTTCAGTAGTGTTTTTTCGTGGTTTACCTTGTCAAAGTTACATTCTCTCGATTTTCCAAAGTTCATTTTGAATCTCTTTTGTTGAAATGCAAGAGTTGAAATATTTCAGTAGTCTTTGTCGTGGTTTACCCTGCCACAGTTACAACCCTTGATTTTTCAAAGTTCATTTTGGATTTCTTTCGTTGAAATGAAAGAGTTTAAATATTTCAGTAGTGTTATGTCGTGGTTTACACTGTCTCAGTTACATTTTCTTGATTTTTCAAAGTTCATTTTAGATTTCTTTCATTGAAATGCAAGAGTTGAATTATTTCAGTAGTGGTTTGTTGTGGCTTACTCTGTCACAGTTACATTTTCTTGATTTTTCAAAGTTCATTTTGAATTTCTTTCGTTGAAATGCGAGAGTTGGAATATTTCAGTAGTGTTTTGTCATGGTATAACATGCCACAGCTACATTGCCTTAATTTTTCAAAGTTTATTTTGGATTTCGATCGTTGAAAAGCAAGAGTTGGAATAATCAAGTAGTGTTTTGTCATGGTTTACCATGCAAAACTTACGTTCTATTGATATTCCAAACTTTATTTTGTATTTCTTTCGTTGAAAAGAAAGAGTTGGAATATTTCAATAGTGTTTTGTCATGGTTTACATTGTAACTGATATATTCTCTTGATTTTTCAAAGTTCATTTTGAATTTCTTTCATTGAAATGCAAGAGTTGGAATATTTCAGTAATGTTTTCTCGTGGTTTACCTTGTCACAGTTACATTTTCTTGATTTTTCAAAGTTCATTTTGAATTTCTCTCGTTGAAATGCAAGAGTTGGAATATTTCAGTAGTGTTTTGTTGTGGTTTACCTTGTCACAGTTACATTCTCTTGATTTTTCAAAGTTCATTTTGAGTTTCTTTCATTGAAATGCAAGAGTTGGAATATTTCAGTAGTATTTTGTCGTTGTTTACCTTGTCACAGTTATATTCTCTTAATTTTTCAAAGTTCATTTTGAATTTCTTTCGTTGAAATGCAAGAGTTGGAATATTTCAGTAGTGTTTTGTCATGGTTTACCTTGTCACAGTTACATTTTCTTGATTTTTCAAAGTTCATTTTGAATTTATTTCATTGAAATGCAAGAGTTGGAATATTTCAGTAGTGTTTTCTCGTGGTTTACCTTGTCACTGTTACATTTTCTTGATTTTTCAAAGTTCATTTTGAATTTCTTTCATTGAAATGCAAGAGTTGGATTATTTAAGTAGTGTTTGGTTGTGATTTACCTTGTCAAAGTTACATTTTCTTGATTTTTCAAAGTTCATTTTGAATTTCTTTCGTTGAAATGCAAGAGTTGGAATATTTCAGTAGTGTTTGGTTGTGGTTTACCTTGTTAAAGTTACATTCTCTTGATTTTTCAAAGCTCATTTCGAATTTCTTTCGTTGAAATGCAAGAGTTGGATAATTTCAGTAGTGTTTGGTTGTGGTTTACCTTGTCACAGTTACTTTCTCTTGATTTTTCAAAGTTCATTTTGAATTTCTTTCGTTGAAATGCAAGAGTTGGAATATTTCATTAGTGGTTTGTTGTGGTTTACCTTGTCACAGTTACATTCTCTTGATTTTTTAAAGTTCATATTGGATTTCTTTCGTTGAAATGCAAGAGTTGGAATATTTCAATAGCGTTTTGTCGTGGTTTACCTTGTCAAAGTTACATTTTCTTGATTTTTCAAAAATCATTTTGAATTTCTTTCATTGAAATGCAAGAGTAGGAATATTTCAGTAGTGTTTTGTCGTGGTTTACCATGTCAAAGTTACATCCCCTTGATTTTTCAAAGTTCATTTTCGATTTCTTTCGTTGAAATGCAAGAGTTAGAATATTTCAGTAGCGTTTGTCATGGTTTACCTTGTCACAGTTATATTCTCTTAATTTTTCAAAGTTCATTTTGAATTTCCATCGTTGAAAAGCAAGAGCTGGAATATTTCAGTTGTGTTTTGTTGTGGTTTACCTTATCACAGTTACATTCTCTTGATTTTTCAAAGTTCATTTTGAATTTCTTTAATTGAAATGCAAGAGTTGGCATATTTCAGAAGTTTTTTGTCGTGGTTTACCTTGTCACAGTTACATTTGCTTGATTTTTCAAAATTCATTTTCAATTTCTTTCGTTGAAATGCACGAGTTGGAATATATCAGTAGTGTTTTGTTGTGATTTACCTTGTCACAGATACATTTTCTTGATTTTTCAAAGTTCATTTCGGTTTTCTTTCATTGAAATGCAAGTTAGAATATTTCAGTAGTGTTTGTCGTGGTTTACCTTGTCACAGTTACATTCGCTTGATTTTTCAAAGTTCATTTTCGATTTCTTTCGTTGAAATGCAAGGGTTGGAATATTGCAGAAGCGCTTTGTCGCGGTTCACCTTGTCACAGTTATATTCTCTTGATTTTTCAAAGTTCATTTTGAATTTCCTTCATTGAAATGAAAGAGTGGGATTATTTCAGTAGTGTTTTGCCGTGGTTTACCATGTCACAGTTACATTCCCTTTATTTTTCAAATTTCATTTTGGATTTCTTTCATTGAAATGCAAGAGTTGGAATATTTCAGTAGTGTTTTGTCGTGGTTTAACTTGTCACAGTTACATTTTCTTGATTTTTCAAAGTTCATTTTGGATTTATTTCATTGAAATGCAAGAGTTGGAATATTTCAGTAGTGTTTTGTTATGATTTTCCTTGTCAAAGTTACATTTTCTTGATTTTTTCAAAGTTCATTTTGAATTTCTTTCGTTGAAATGCAAGAGTTGGAATATTTCAGTAGTGTTTGGTTGTGGTTTACCTTGTCAAAGTTACATTCTCTTGATTTTTCAAAGCTCATTTTGAATTTCTTTCGTTGAAATGCAAGAGTTGGATTATTTCAGTAGTGTTTGGTTGTGGTTTACCTTGTCACAGTTACATTCTCTTGATTTTTCAAAATTCATTTTGAATTTCTTTCGTTGAATTGCATGAGTTGGAATATTTCAGTAGTGTTTTGTCGTGGTTTACCTTGTCACAGTTACATTCTCTTGATTTTTTAAAGTTCATATTGTATTTCTTTCGTTGAAATGCAAGAGTTGGAATATTTCAATAGCGTTTTGTCGTGGTTTACCTTGTCACAGTTACATTTTCTTGATTTTTCAAAAATCATTTTGAATTTCTTTCATTGAAATGCAAGAGTAGGAATATTTCAGTAGTGTTTTGTCGTGGTTTACCATGTCAAAGTTACATCCCCTTGATTTTTCAAAGTTCATTTTCGATTTCTTTCGTTGAAATGCAAGAGTTAGAATATTTCAGTAGCGTTTGTCATGGTTTACCTTGTCACAGTTATATTCTCTTAATTTTTCAAAGTTCATTTTGAATTTCCATCGTTGAAAAGCAAGAGCTGGAATATTTCAGTTGTGTTTTGTTGTGGTTTACCTTGTCGCAGTTTCATTTTCTTGATTTTTCAAAGTTCATTTTGAATTTCATTCATTGAAATGCAAGAGTTGGAATATTTCAGTAGTGTTTTGTCGTGGTTTACCTTGTCACAGTTACATTTTCTTGATTTTTCAAAGTTCATTTTGAATTTCCTTCATTGAAATGAAAGAGTGGGATTATTTCAGTAGTGTTTTGCCGTGGTTTACCATGTCACAGTTACATTTCCTTTATTTTTCAAATTTCATTTTGGATTTCTTTCATTGAAATGCAAGAGTTGGAATATTTCAGTAGTGTTTTGTAGTGGTTTACCTTGTCACAGTTACATTTTCTTGATATTTCAAAGTTCATTTTGGATTTCTTTCATTGAAATGCAAGAGTTGGATTATTTCAGTAGTGTTTGGTTATGATTTTCCTTGTCAAAGTTACATTTTCTTGATTTTTTCAAAGTTCATTTTGAATTTCTTTCGTTGAAATGCAAGAGTTGGAATATTTCAGTAGTGTTTGGTTGTGGTTTACCTTGTCAAAGTTACATTATCTTGATTTTTCAAAGATCATTTTGAATTTCTTTCGTTGAAATGCAAGAGTTGGATTATTTCAGTAGTGTTTGGTTGTGGTTTACCTTGTCACAGTTACATTCTCTTGATTTTTCAAAATTCATTTTGAATTTCTTTCGTTGAATTGCATGAGTTGGAATATTTCAGTAGTGTTTTGTCGTGGTTTACCTTATCACAGTTACATTCTCTTGATTTTCTAAAGTTCATATTGGATTTCTTTCATTAAAATGTAAGAGTTGGAATATTTCAGTAGTGTTTTTTCGTGGTTTACCTTGTCACAGTTACATTTTCTTGATTTTTCAAAAATCATTTTGAATTTCTTTCATTGAAATGCAAGAGTAGGAATATTTCAGTAGTGTTTTGTCGTGGTTTACCATGTCAAAGTTACATCCCCTTGATTTTTCAAAGTTCATTTTCGATTTCTTTCGTTGAAATGCAAGAGTTAGAATATTTCAGTAGCGTTTGTCATGGTTTACCTTGTCACAGTTATATTCTCTTAATTTTTCAAAGTTCATTTTGAATTTCCATCGTTGAAAAGCAAGAGCTGGAATATTTCAGGTGTGTTTTGTTGTGGTTTACCTTATCACAGTTTCATTCTCTTGATTTTTCAAAGTTCATTTTGAATTTCTTTCATTGAAATGAAAGAGTTGGAATATTTCAGTAGTGTTTTGTCGTGGTTTACCTTGTCACAGTTACATTTTCTTGATTTTTCAAAGTTCATTTTGAATATCCTTCATTGAAATGAAAGAGTGGGATTATTTCAGTAGTGTTTTGCCGTGGTTTACCATGTCACAGTTACATTTCCTTTATTTTTCAAATTTCATTTTGGATTTCTTTCATTGAAATGCAAGAGTTGGAATATTTCAGTAGTGTTTTGTCGTGGTTTACCTTGTCACAGTTACATTTTCTTGATGTTTCAAAGTTCATTTTGGATTTCTTTCATTGAAATGCAAGAGTTGGATTATTTCAGTAGTGTTTGGTTATGATTTTCCTTGTCAAAGTTACATTTTCTTGATTTTTTCAAAGTTCATTTTGAATTTCTTTCGTTGAAATGCAAGAGTTGGAATATTTCAGTAGTGTTTGGTTGTGGTTTACCTTGTCAAAGTTAAATTCTCTTTATTTTTCAAAGCTCATTTCGAATTTCTTTCGTTGAAATGCAAGAGTTGGATAATTTCAGTAGTGTTTGGTTGTGGTTTACCTTGTCACAGTTACATTCTCTTGATTTTTCAAAATTCATTTTGTATTTCTTTCGTTGAATTGCATGAGTTGGAATATTTCAGTAGTGTTTTGTCGTGGTTTACCTTGTCACAGTTACATTCTCTTGATTTTTTAAAGTTCATATTGGATTTCTTTCGTTGAAATGCAAGAGTTGGAATATTTCGATAGCGTTTTGTCGTGGTTTACCTTGTCATAGTTACATTTTCTTGATTTTTCAAAAATCATTTTGAATTTCTTTCATTGAAATGCAAGAGTAGGAATATTTCAGTAGTGTTTTGTCGTGGTTTACCATGTCAAAGTTACATCCCCTTGATTTTTCAAAGTTCATTTTCGATTTCTTTCGTTGAAATGCAAGAGTTAGAATATTTCAGTAGCGTTTGTCATGGTTTACCTTGTCACAGTTATATTCTCTTAATTTTTCAAAGTTCATTTTGAATTTCCATCGTTGAAAAGCAAGAGCTGGAATATTTCAGTTGTGTTTTGTTGTGGTTTACCTTGTCACAGTTACATTCTCTTGATTTTTCAAAGTTCATTTTGAATTTCATTCATTGAAATGCAAGAGTTGGAATATTTCAGTAGTGTTTTGTCGTGGTCTACCTTGTCATAGTTACATTTTCTTGATTTTTCAAAGTTCATTTGAGTTTCTTTCATTGAAATGCAAGAGTTGGAATATATCAGTAGTGTTTTGTTGTGATTTACCTTGTCACAGATACATTTTCTTGATTTTTCAAAGTTCATTTCGGTTTTCTTTCATTGAAATGCAAGTTAGAATATTTCAGTAGTGTTTGTCGTGGTTTACCTTGTCACAGTTACATTCGCTTGATTTTTCAAAGTTCATTTTCGATTTCTTTCGTTGAAATGCAAGAGTTGGAATATTTCAGAAGCGTTTTGTCGCGGTTCACCTTGTCACAGTTATATTCTCTTGATTTTTCAAAGTTCATTTTGAATTTCCTTCATTGAAATGAAAGAGTGGGATTATTTCAGTAGTGTTTTGCCGTGGTTTACCATGTCACAGTTACATTTCCTTTATTTTTCAAAGTTCATTTTTGATTTCTTTCATTGAAATGCAAGAGTTGGAATATTTCAGTAGTGTTTTGTCGTGGTTTACCTTGTCACAGTTACATTTTCTTGATGTTTCAAAGTTCATTTTGGATATCTTTCATTGAAATGCAAGAGTTGGAATATTTCAGTAGTGTTTTGTCGTGGTTTACCTTGTCATACTTACATTTTCATGATTTTTCAAAGTTTATTTTGGATTTCTTTCTTTGAAATGCAAGAGTTGGAATATTTCAGTAGTGTTTTGTCGTGGTTTACCTTGTCACAGTTAGAATCTCTTGATTTTCAAATTTCATTTTGGATTTCTCTTGTTGAAATGCAAGAGTTGGAATATTTCAGTAGTGTTTTGTCGTGGTTTACCTTGTCATACTTACATTTTCTTGATTTTTCAAAGTTCATTTTGGATTTCTTTCATTGAAATGCAAGAGTTTGAATATTTCAGTAGTTTTTTGTTGTGCTTTAACTTGTCATACTTACATTTTCATGATTTTTCTAAGTTCATTTTGGATTTCTTTCATTGAAATGCAAGAGTTGGAATATTTCAGTAGTTTTATGTCGTGGTTTACCTTGTCACAGTTACATTCTCTTGATTTTTCAAAGATCATTTTGGATTTCTTTCGTTGAAATGCAAGAGTTGGAATATTTCAGTTGTGTTTTGTCATGTTCGATAGAAAACGCTAAGTATGTTTTTTTCTATTATGTAAAACAAAAATCCACCCCCTCAATTGTTGTGTTACGGTCATAATTCTTTAGTTTTAGTTATTTCGTTCCAACTGTGACTTTTCACGTAATCCTCTTAACAATATAGCAATTTCCAAAGCTTAGCAAGTAATATCTGGGTTCATTGTCATGAATTAAAAATCTGTTTCTGCGATCTTTGTCCTTCAAAGTGAAATTTTGAAAGCCGTATTTATTTAGCATATTCAAGTCTAGGTAGCATACTAGGACTCCCAAGGCTCTTCAGTACGATGAATGTATGTACGTGAAGGAACATTTGACCAGAAAAAATATTGATTTGTAAAAAAATAGCAGGCGTTCTAAAAGCACTAATAGATTGAGCACTACAAGTTTCTTTTCTTTGCTCTACAAGTTTCACAATCGACTTTATAGGTCAAATTATATCACGGGAAGAGGGTTTTAAAATCCCCCTTCCCTCCAAAACTCAAAATTTTCAAAAAAAAATTTATGTTAAAAGCTTTTTTAAATATTTGTAAAGCTTTAAGACATAGAGCACTACAAACATCAAAATTGACTTTATAGGTAAAATTTTATTATGGAGAGATGATTTTGAAATCACCCCTCCCTCCTTCCCTTCCCTCAAAACTCAAAATTTTAAAAAATTTTATTTTAAAAGCTTTTTAAATATTTATAAAGTGCTACAAACATCAGAATAAACTTTAGAGTGCTTATTATTTCATTGCTAAATTTTTTTTCTTTTTTTAAGGATTTTGAGCTGGATTCTTGCCCTCCCTCTGAAAAGAGACCAAGATGGGATGATATCACATCAATGCAAGCTGCAAGGCCAACAGTAATCAGATTTGCTAGTTCATTGGACCAGCCAGGAGTGTCTATGCAACCTGACATGAAATTTAAGTCAGCCTCATCTGATCAAGATGGTGGGAAGACTCCTCTTCAAGCCTTGCCGGGGACTTCTGATGTACAATTGCAGCCAGAATTTGTAAATGTATATATATTTTTTCTATATTTTTCAAAAATAAGACATCTATTTAAATAAGACTTTATTTCCTCTTTAAATAAGACTATATTTTTCAAAAATAAGACTTTTCTATATTTTTCAAAAAAATAAATGCATGATAAGCTATTTACTACTTCGGCGTTACAACAATTCTTTTATATACTGCTAATTTGGGCATTGAAAGAAAATGAAATAGGATTAGTTTAGAAACAAATTTAAGTTATGCGATTGAGAAAATTTGTCTTGCGATTGAAAATTTTTTCTGCTCAAATTTTCCTTCGCGTACATACATTCATCGTACTGAACAGCCTTGGGTGTCCTAGTTTGCTACCTAGACTTGAATAAGCTAAATAAATACGTCTTTCAAAATTTCACTTTGAAGGACAAAGATCGCAGAAACAGGTTTTCAATTCATGACAATGAGCCAAGATATTACCTGCTAAGCTTTGGAAATTGCTATATTGTTAAGAGGATTACGTGAAAAGTCACAGTTTGAACGAAATAACTAAAACTAAAGAATTATGACCGTAACACAACAATTGAGGGGGGTGGGATTTTGTTTTACGTAATAGAAAAAACATACTTAGCATTTTCTATCAAATATAAACATTATATTTTAATATTCTGTATTGGTGGAGGGGCGGGGGGGCGACTTTTTTTTTAGCATTTTCAAAAGAGATATCTTAACCAACCTTTGTGATTTGAACGAAATTCGAACTTTAGTGTAAAGAGCAAGATATTGAGGAGAGAGGAAACTTTTCATATCTGCCGAAACTAAAATGCAAATTCTATTTTAATTTTTCATATACAACGAGCCAAAAATCAAAGTGAACATGCCTCTCTTTTTTGAATATTTAATAAAATTGAAATAGATGGATCGTTTCATATTTAAAAGAAGGAAGCTTTTTAAAAGAGGTAACCACACAGTGTAAGGAAGGAATTTCTTCCTTAACTTAATGATGAGACAATTTCTTTTTATTATAATAATGAGAAAATTTTACTCACCAGAAGTTGCTTAGAATTTTCCATATCTATGTAAATGATCACAAAAATACCGATGCTGATAGGTTGAATGAACTATTCAAATTGTTGAAAATCCTAATTTGAAACCTGAATATATACAAAAAATAATTGTATATATTAACAGCGAAACAAGACGTGCTGGTTTTTCTAACTCGGGTTTACCCTAAAAAGACGTATATACCATGAACTAGAAATCTGGTAAATTGCGTCAGAAAAACTTGTCCTTCATCAAAGTGAAAGACAAGTCCTCAAAAGTATAAGACCATGTCTGGTTGGCCTAGAAACATATCTGGTTGGCCCAGAATGTGAGGGAGCTCTGAATCTCTTTGAATTTGGCATATACAAGGTCCAGAATAACATTGAAATTGCTATAGCTTCACGCTAATTCCATAGATAGTTACTACTTTCGTACAGGTGTTTTTGGGACCTCATAGTACGAGACTTCCACTACCTTAGTGGATAAGTTTCTCTTGAAACTATTGGCTCCCGTTTGAAAGTTTGCAGAGCCATGATATAATCGGCTACTCTCGAAGCATGTCCTGCATTGACTATAAGCACTTCATTGTCTTAAACCCACAAACTGGTTTGATTCTGATATGACTGCATCGCAGGGACTCCGATGGTACTTGTATTTTCTGATCGAGATTCGGCAGCCAGCAAGGCCGAATCTATCTCGTTCGCAATTTTGCTCTCAACTTGTGTAAGATCGTCAGGTGAAATATAAATTTTCTTGAAACGCGGGTCAAGATATGTGGCAATTGCGACGGGTGTGACTTGACCAAGGCTTATAAACCTACAATGCATTTTATTCAGCAAAGTCTTTCGAAGCTCATCAGCCACATAGTAAAATCCACCAAAGTCTACCTGAACAAGGTTTCGTCTCAAAATCTTAGACAAAGACAGGACTTTCGAGATGGAGGGAAAGCTTTCAGAAGAGAGCTCAATAGTTGCCTCTTCAAAGGGTGTAAGCACTGCTATCACCTTTGAAATTACACCCCATTCGTGTGATTATCAGTGAGTATGAGGTCCACTTTACCGAGAAGCGCAAGTGACCTTGTTACCGACTCTTTCAAATCTTGTAGACTACGCAACATAGTGAGAAGCGAATTCCATCTACTTATCACATCAGATTTTAGTTTTTTAGTGAAAACCTTGTCAATAGAGATTTGAACCTGGCACAACTTGTCCGTAGCTACAACACTACGCATGGCAAAGCTGATAACATTTCTAGCCTTTTAGACGAGAGGCAACAATTCAGCAGTATCATTAATGTTACCCCACCCCACTATCAAATTTAGAGTATGTGCGAAGCACGAATAATTTGCCCCTTCTGCATCTACGTGGCATGCAACATCGTTTACGTTCCACACCACATTTTCTCCATTATCAGTCTCTACGGCAACAAACTTTACTTTGATCCCCCCGATTTTCAATTTTCATAAGGTGAGCCATAGTAGCATCATATATATATACATATATATATATATATATATATATATATATATATATATATATATATATATATATATATATATATATATATATATATATATATATATATATATATATATATATATATATATATATATATATATATATATATATATATATATATATATATATATATATATATATATATATATATATATATATATATATATATATATATATATATATATATATATATATATATATATATATATATATATATATATATATATATATATATATATATATATATATATATATATATATATATAAAATATATATATATATATATATATATATATATATATATATATATATATATATATATATATATATATATATATATATATATATATATATATATATATATATATATATATATATATATATATATATATATATATATATATATATATATATATATATATATATATATATATATATATATATATATTAATCTGATCATTTTGATCTGAAGTTTCAGTCAATCGATTGACTCAAACATAATTGACCGTCTAGGAACCTGGATGACTGTTGAGTCAAGCGTTGACGCTGATTAATATAAAGTTTGAATGACTCAAGCAGTTGATTGATTGACTAGCCCAGTTTTGTTTAAGCATTTTTTTTATTAACAAATGGGTCACAAAAAAAACAATATAGAAATCTCCATATAATAGGCTACTAACAAAACAAAGCTGCATATAATACTAACAATATCAATATAGGTCCCTACGCATATTAGCGTGTATGGGATGACCAAAAAAGAGGACATTTCAACTAATTATACACTAATACACTTCCTCCGGGGAATAAAACTCTGACTCTTCCTCTCATCCCCCACCCCTACTAAACAATTATTCAAAATTCTAAAGATAAAATATTTTTAGAGGGAACTTAAAGGAATCGCACACTCATACTCTATGATTCATCATGCTTCATTTCACATACCGACAATCACCTCAATCAACACACAAAAAAATTTATCATTTAACACTCACAAGCATATACTCACTCCCAGATCAATCACTTAATCCATGTCCACAATACTGGTTAAAACGCATGCATCGCAAAGAAGCATGGGCGCCCATAAGCTGAATTCCTGGGGGGGGCAAACTTCGTCTAATTGCTACTTTTAATGCTATATAATAGAAATCTCAGAACAAAAATATAAAAATAAGGCAGCATCATTCAGCCAGGGGGGCAAGAGCCCCCCTGCCCCCCCATATGGGCGCCCATGCAAAGAAGCACGAAAGTCCTCAAGGGTCTTCTTACCTTTTACTTCCGCCGGAAGTCTGTTCCAGACTTCAGGACCAATATACCAAATAGAAAATTTAGATCTGGTAGTAACTGGAACCGGTGTTCCAACTATTACAACATTTCTAGTTTCATAACTATGTTCCCTTTTATTATAAAGTTCCGAAAAACATACACGTAACAAATTAGAAAAAAATTATACATAACGAATTTACATAAAATTTAACCAAACCAAAAAACGGTAAAAATTTTTAATTGGTGATACCTCAGTAGTATGTTAACTTATACTTTGCCCAGACATATAGCCAAACAGGTTTTTTCTGGTAGTCCTATTCTATAGGAGCATTACACTCTTTGCCAAGAGGAACGTGTATATTACACTCTTTGCCAAGAGGAACAAGAATGACTTGATTGGTGATTAGGATTTGAATAAAAGGAATGGTTTTCACTACAATTCATATTAGTAAGAGAATTGAATTCAAAGAGAATAGTTTTTTTTATTTGAGAGAATATTAGTGGAGAAAAAAAATGAGTGGTGCATTTACACTATTGGAGATTATTGATGGACCTGACAGCAGCAGCAGCAACGATATTCGAGTACCTAATGTAGCTGTGGAAATAACTGCCGGTTGTAGACTATGTCTTCAATGGGACACTATGTATGCTATATACGTGATATCAATAAGCAAATTTAAGCAGGAGGAGCAGCTTTGTTTTGCTGGAAAAGTAAATATTTTCCATATAAATAAACTTCGGTCAGCATTAGATGTTCTATCGAAATATATTGATGAGAACAAAATGCATTATTGAATATTATTATTGTAATTATGTTCAATAAAAATTTTTCTAAATAACTAGTATTTTTTCTTTTTTTCTGTATTAGACACGAGTATATTATTATTACAAATATATATTCTGGTTATTCAGTAGTTGTTTGTGTGAGAGTTATGACTCTAAAAAAAAAAATGGATAGATTCGAGAAAGATCGAATCATGATGAATACAACTCTTATGGAAAAACGTTTGATTCTAGACGTTGATTTTCTAGAGTTGTCTATTCAAAGGAAAATATTGTCTCGGGGAATGCTTGTTGATATAATGAAAACTGATTCTCCATCATTAGACTATTGTATGAGGCTTCTACATTGTGCTCCAAATGAATTTACACAATTTACTGACTTATTGATCACGACGCGGCAAAATGATATTGTAAATATGCTTTTAAACATTAGTTTTTTAGAAATTTAGGACTTTTTTTTTCATAAGAAAGATGGTGCTCAAGGATGATTTACTCCTCTCTCTCTCTCTCTATCTCAGGCAATTTTTTGATGTTGCTAGCTCAGTTTCATTGTGGCAGTGAGAGCGTTAACACATGACAAAATGTTTCATACATGTCCGTTATGTATGTATACACAGGGCAGCTGGTCCTCATGTGAGAATTGCACAATAATTGATGAGTATGATGAAAAGAGTAGATTATGCAACCCGTGTAAAATCCATAGAGGATATGCTGTACAAATTAAAGGTTGTAATTCTTGTCTTGAAGAGGTGTGTGACTCTCATCCTAGAGGCCACCTATACTCCAATTGTCATTATGAAAAATGTAAGCAGTGGGAGAGTACATATCCCGGTATGATTGGAAAGAATCCTAACCGGGATTTTAGTTTATTGCTACGAGATTGGTATCGTCGTGGTTTTAGATTGTTCTGGGAGGAGGAACCAGGTCAAAGATTCAACTGTTGGAACAACAAGAGAATATGGTTTCTACGTCATTGTTGTGATGAAAATGGGTGTTATGATTATAAGCCCACTGATTTTTATTTGGCAGTGACAGAAAGTGATTCGACACTTGAGGACACTGATTGTTAAATTGCTTCAAATATGCAAATTGAAACAAGGGAGTTCTATAGAATGAATGGGAAAAGTATCATTGACTATACAAAGAGATATGGCAAGAGTGAAGTCACACACTACTGTAGAAAAGGTGACCCTGACATAGCAGTACGTCAGTTTCAGTACACTGTGATTTCAGATAATCTACCTGCACTAGTTCTTGTCGACAAATATCTAGCAGTTGATGAAATCTAAAGAGTAGAAAAGTCGTTTTATCATGTATATAATTTTTTTTTTTAATAATAAAAAATGTAACATACTTCTTTAGAACATTTTATTCTTAGGGTACTAAAATCAATATTAAATACGCTTGTAAGTATATTTTCCACTAGAAAATTGTTCAATTGAGGTAAGTCAACGTAGATGTTGAGAAACCGCTTGTAGGTTTAGCCATGACATCTGAACATAAAAAAGAGTAGTGCATGAAAGCCACATGTCTTAGTCGTTAAATCTTGTACTCTTTGTTGATTTTGAATAATGGTTTTCCCACTTCTTTCAATAAAGTTGCTGATGTATGGAATGTAGAATTTATACGATAGGCCAAGAGGATCAAAAAATTCAATATTCTTCGCCGTTTGAAAGATGCTTAGCCAATGACCGATCGTCAAAGTTAATGGACTGCTAGTAACAATGATTAGAGTATTGTTAACACTTGGAATTTTTTCAATGAAGTCCGAGGGTATGCAATAGGACTTGTATTGAGACATGTAAGTATCCATACTAAATACATTGATTATTTGATTTGTGTTCATTGTGCAAGGTCTAGTAGAACACTGCCGTCGGGTGTGATTTCCCAATAGGTTTCAAATTGACTCAGTGATATTAGCGTGATACTCTCAGTCAGAGCATTGGCAAATGTACACTCTAAACGTACATTCCCTGTTCCTACTATGCTCATATCCTGTGTGCCTGACAAGTCCAAAACAGTAACCCCATGATTTTTTGAAAACATTGATTCGGTTATTCCATTTTCAAATAGTTGAGAGTCATGATCTAGGAATTGCATGGTCAACTCGTACAGAGTTCTATAGGATTTTTTATCAAATGATAGAGTGTACAGTGGAATACCATTCACTTTGCACACAAGACTAGATAGACCGAAAAAATTAAAATCATGGGGGGAGTCAGTCCAGCATCCAACGGCACTCCCACTCTTCACAAAGGCCAAAGCTAATTTTGAAGGGATTTCTCCATTGATAAACGATGAATCGCTATAGCTACGAGAGCCGGTGGCAATGTGACGTTGATTGGTGATCGTATGGGGGACAAGAAGTTTAATGTTGTTACCATTGACTCTGAGCTTTTCCACTGCCAATGCAACAGAGCTCATAACTTGTTGTTTTCGGACATGGAGACTTGCCGATGTGATAATGAAATTTGCATCGGGTACTGGAGGAAGTGTTTTTTTCAAAATGAAATTCGCTGGGACCATCTGTAGCTTAATGTCAATCTTGACATTGGGGGGTAGCCATTGGGATATATTGAATATCTCATGATTTACTTTTCTAACTAGATGATACTTCTGGGTCACTGCTGTAGTCAACACACCGTCAGTATCAACACCTGTTCGATATTCAAAGCCCAATGATTGTCCTCTCAACTCTTTGTGTACCTTTGGTGTCATCATCATATATTGTATGTAGCTTGCATAGTTTGATAAATTATTGCTAGTGCTCACCAATGTTCCATTAATAAATACATTAATTTGCTTGAATAGGTTGTGTAGAATACAGTTTTCATAGGAGAGACCATCACCGGCATTTGGAGTTGTATTATCTGACTTTTTCTTCACCACAACATTTAAATCAATAAATGTTGACGACAAATCAATGAAATAGTCTTGAAAAAATATTATAGTCATTGGAAAATATTTGAAAGTGTATATTTTCCGAGAGAGGTTGTTGAGGGTGAAATTGTTCATAGTAGCAATGCTTGACACAGACATCAACATTTTCAGCATTGATTAGATTCAATGAGTAAGTGATTGATGGATATGATTCATTGTGAGGGAGATAAGTCATCTCAAGAGAAGAAATCCTTCTTTGATCTAACAATCTTTTTCTTTTTCTTCTGCTGCTTATTGGTCTTTGTTGTTTTATTTCTCAAAGTCCTTGTTGATGTCCTTTGCTTCCTGCCTGGGTGGAGACTGATGAGTGAATGACGCGAACGCATCCTTTTCATCCCTCCCCATTTTGTCGAGATTTTAATTGTTCGCCAACGGCTCTTGGTGAAGATCTAATATTTTCTTTAACACTCTCCTTGAAATTCTTGCCCGACCCCCAGTCCTGTAGTGTGGAGGCTGCAAAATTTGATGCAGCAGGTACAAGATATTTTCTGGCAAGGGGTAGTGCAGAACGAAATAGCTTAGCAAACCAGCTACCAAGACCATAGCCAGACATTGTAGTACGCCCCTTGTAGTAGTCCAATCCATTGCCTATTTGACGTGGACTCAAAGCACCAACATACCAGTCAATATCGGGACAGACTAATGGAGTTCTTCTATTGTTCATTTTTTTTTTAGGCGATTTTACCGACGTTGTCGTTGACAATATGTTGAAAATGACATGTAATAACTGCTAGGCCTTTTGAAATTTCTATTGTATCACCTAATTCAGTTCTTAGTGTTAACTGACAGAGTTCCAAATAGGATGTGTTTACGGGAATATACTGAAGATGGTTTATATTGTAGTGGTGAACATGTTCTTGATTGGTTTTTCGTTCAAGAACTCGAAGGAGGGGAACATTTGAATTACCATCCCGAGATCTTTCCACAAATGAAGCGTAGAGAAATATACAAGTGTCCGTGGAGAAGCTGGGTGCATAGTCTGCATAGATAACATGGTCACCACCACTGAAATTTTCTGTCTTAATAATACGTTTTTTAAAACCAAGAACCTCACGTAAATTCTCATTGAGGAAAAATCTTTCATTCTCAAATGGATTGGTAATATAAATTCTCCTTTGTTCCGTCAAGTAATTGAAAGTGAAACCACCTTTTTTTCGACTTGCAATTTTTGTGTTGATAACTCTACACAGTTCATGCATGTTATTGTATTCCCTGTAGTGCATGTTAGCAATAGGGTACTGATTAGAGTCAAAAGTTGACATTGCACCTTCATCACCAAATTCAAACGGTCTAATTTTTATTTCATATTTACTATCCTTTCTCAGGATGTCATATGTATTTTTGAGGATACAGTCGACAAGGGCCACTTCATATGCACCGTCAAATTTGATGGCGGGTGAGAGTTTTGTCCAAAAATCACTTGTCCTATTCAAGTCATTGTAGAGAGGATCGGAAACGTTGGACATGAAAGTTACATAGAAATCATTGGGCATTGTCAATATCTTCAACACCAATCCAAGAATCAAAATCAGTGTTGTATCCTAGCCACCGAACAAGTAACTGTTTCTTACCCCTGCGAGTACGTGTCTTTAATATCTTTTCAATTTGATAGATTTCACTAGCATTTTTAACTTTTTGCAATTCATAGTCATAAAAGCCGCCAAGAATCTCTTCATCTTTGGTATCTCGCAGGCGATAAGTTATGGTTTTAGTGTCTAGGATTTTTGCCACTTTAAAGAGTTCAGTGGACCACAAGTAAGTCTCCTTTTTAAAAATATTAATTGTCCAATTAAGTCGAATATTATCATCAACAATTAGTTTATTTTTCTTCTTCTTCTCGGCCATTGATTCATTGGAATATTGTTTAAGAAAGGTGTCCATTATGTTATTACCCGAATGATGAACTTCCATTGGCGAAGAGTTGGACAATGATCGATGAGGTCGTTGTTTATAAATCAACATGATTTTATCTAGATCATTAATAAAAGCCGGCGTATTTTTCAATGTACAATATCTTGAAATTAAAAGTTGAATAGTTCTTATCAATCGTTCGGCCAAAGCAGCCTTTATAGTACTGTGACTATGATAGAGCAGTGTACTATATTTTTCTAGACCGTTTGCAACATGATAATTAACAAATTCACGACTACGGTCTTATTGAATTTTTTATACGAATCCTGATAAACAATGCACTCAAGGACCTAGGTTAGAAAAACGCCTTTATTCGATTGTAGAATAACGGAATATTCATCGTGGCTAAAGACACTGATTGCAAGCAAAATGCGATTTTAAGGTATAATGTGGCACCGTTGAAGTTCGTATAGAGTCGAGAGATCTTCTTGCATTATATACCGTGGGTAAAAGGATCTAGTGTGTCTATATTGATAGGCACGAAGTCTATGATTCCGATGCAGAGTTTAACTTGGCTCACTTTGTATATAGTCTTTTACTCTTTTAGCGCGAACACCCGTGACTTTGGAAAGAGTTGCGGGGGAACTTAAACTCACCTCCTCGCCAATATTTTCATAAACACCTTTCAGAACTTCAGCCATTTTGAACGTAAACACGTTGTGTAACGTCCGCTACCCTTTTGTATACTTGCTGCTGGTGGTGCTGGTGGGGACGTTGACTTGATACGTCTTCGCTTTTGTCTAGCTATCAGTGGTGTGCTAGTATTTTCCAAAATTGATTTAAAATCTTCTTCTTCTTCAAGTTCATCTTTTAATGATGATGACGCACCTTCATTTAATTTTTTTAGAATTTGTCTATTGCCAATAAGACTTTTGGGGAAGTTTAATGTATTTAGAAAGTTGTATAGATGAGTGTCAAATGATAATAGTCCTTTACGATTTGTAACCATGTCATACATTAAATCAAGTAGATTATAGCTCTTGCCTTGAATTATAATCCTTTCCCCATTGCTCTCAACTTGAATTTGACCACTTTCCAAGAGATAGATTAGGAGTCGTTTAATTTGTTAACGAAAAGATTTGGGCATTATATTTAAAAAATTAAAAAAAAATTAATACAAGTACTCCGTCTTTAATTGTGTTCCAACAGCAGGTGATTCTTGAGAAGATGATTCTTTTTTTTGGGGATCAGCAGCAGCAGCAGTGGGCTTTGATCGATAGTGTTTGTCCACTCGACGAAGTGCATCTTGAAGTAAAATCAGTTTTTTATCATCATCAATAGTTTCATTGTCGAGGAATTTACTCAGATTGTCCTCAAAGTGTTCGACGGGTGAGAGAGCGAGTTCTATTGGAGTCAATTTATAGGGTTTTGCCATTCTCTAGAGAAAACTGTTTACAAGTCCTGCAATTATTGGCAGTAAAAGCGTGAAAAAACTACCGCCCGCCTGAAGAAGTCGTTTCCTTTTAAAATTCTTTCCTTTCTTTTTAGAGGCAAATGCAAGTTAACTTGAATGATTGTGATGTTCTTGTTGCTTAATTTGGTCTGGCAGCTGATTTTGACACTCGGTCAAACTCTTATAAAGACTGTATATGCTGTGACTGACCGCGGTGCCAGTGCAGGATGAGCGCCTTGCCGTCCTAAGAGTAGTTTTTTTAGTGCTTAGAACTTAAATACTATACATATTTTATGATCGTTTCTTCAGTGTCATGATAGTAGCGCAGATATTTATTTAGTGTTATCCGGGAGATATACAGTAATTTTATTGTCGAAAATATCTTCGACTACACGCAGATCCTCGGGTGTATTTTGATTAAGATCCAGCAGGATATAACCGTGGGGTTTATTAGTTGCCTGATTGTATGCTGAGAGCAGAAATTTAGGGGCACCTGGATAGATTTGTTTATTGAGGGTTATTAGGGAGCTAGAATCCCGAACAACTCTCTAGATGATATAGTAGGTGCAGTTCAAAGCAAGTGTTCGCATACATTTGCTCTGATGAAAGATATTGTGTAGAACCAGAGTAACGGAAATCTGTTCATGATGAGAGCGAACAGTGAACAATTGCAATATTTGCTGGGACCATTGTTCAACGGATTCAGCCAGATCGTCAATGATCAGCCAAGAGTTTGGTTCAATAATGTTGAAAACATCAAGTCCCTGTATGAACTGTATCTGCATCGATCCCATGGCACCAGCAATTGCTTTTATTTTATTGTATGACCCCTACCAAATACTATAGCAATAGTAGATTTTTTTCGACTTTTCCGAAAACATTTTATCACAATTTTTAATTATTTTAGTTAAGAGTGTTGTTTTGCCCGACATTGAGGGCCCACACAGAAACGATCTAAATGGTGTTTTAAATTGATACTTTGTCCTTTCAGAAGTTCACCTGGACAACTAACTGTAGACCCTAATTGTCTAATGACTATATAATTTTTTCCCCTACTACTCTGTTCTTCAAGAAGACAAAGACAAAGACAAAGAATCATATTTTTTTTTTCTTTTATTATATGCACATAAACAATTAACAATACATTGAAAAAAAAAACACGTTTTTAAATTTATTCATAATAAAAAATACAACAACATTTACATAGGTACACACACACACACAGATAAAAAAGACTTTTTTTTGTTTATAGAGAAAAAAAACGTTAAATTAGAGAGAGCACTTGAAAAAAAATACATTTTTTTTAAAATTTATTTATAATAAAAAAATACAACAACAACATTTACATGGGGTGCACACAGAGAGAGAAAAACATTTTTTTTTTACAGAGAAAAAAATATTAAATTAGAGATGGCACTTGAAAAAAAAATCTGCTCCAAGTCCAAAAAAAAAAAGATAACTTTGGTGACGGAGCGCCCCCCGCGCTGGCGGCGGCCGCCCCCCCCCGGGCCGCGAGGCCCCCCCAAAAATCATCTTGGAGGCTATTAATGTAGTTGTTAAGCAGAGAAATACTTCATCAAACTTTTATACCTTCGCTCAAGGTTGAATGGAGTTATGACTATTGAGAAACGATAATACAATAAATTAAAAAAAGTTTTTTCAACTGAAAGTAAGGAGCAAAATTAAAACTTAGAACGAAGAGAATTATTACGTATACGAAGGGATCCCCCTCCAGGGACCACAGGGACCGAAAGCCTACCACGAGTGGGACCCCCCCCCAACCCCGGGGCCACACAGAGACAACACACACACACACAGATACGAAACACCCACAGAGAGGACACATGCACAGAGACGACACACACACACACACACAGAGTCCACTCAAACAGAGAGAGGACAAACACACAGAGACGACAGACACAAAGAGACGAATCACTTGCCTTTCATTGGCACCTTTCCAAACGAGCGGGGATTCCCCACTGATTCCTACACATTGCAAAAAAGTGACCAGCACGAAAACTCCACGTTTTCAACCAGACTGGTTCTTTGACACGACACACAAACAGAGTCATAGTGAGAGAGATATCCAAAAAGTTGGGGTTAATCTAGGTTCACTTAGAGTGGCGCGCCACTCTAAGTGAACATAGATTAACCCCAACTTTTTTGATATCTCTCTCACTATGACTCTGTTTGTGTGTCGTGTCAAAAACCAGTCTGGTTGAAAACGTGGAGTTTTCGTGCTGGTCACTTTTTGCAATGTGTAGGAATCAGTGGGGAATCCCCGCTCGTTTGGAAAGGTGCCAAGGAAAGGCAAGTGATTCGTCTCTGTGTGTGTGTCGTCTCTGTCTGTGTGTGAGTGGTCTCTGTGTGTGTGTGTGTGTGTCGTCTCTGTGCGTGTGTACTCTCTGTGTATGTGTCGGATCTGTGTGTGTGTGTTGTATCTGTGTGTGGCCCCGGGGTTGGGGGGGGGTCCCACTCGTGGTAGGCTTTCAGTCCCTGTGGTCCCTGGAGGGGGGGGGATCCCCTTCGTATACGTAATAATTCTCTTCGTTCTAAGTTTTAATTTTGCTCCTTACTTTCAGTTGAAAAAACTTTTTTTAATTTATTTTATTATCGTTTCTCAATAGTCATAACTCCATTCAACCTTGAGCGAAGGTATAAAAGTTTGATGAAGTATTTCTCTGCTTAACAACTACATTAATAGCCTCCAAGATGATTTTTGGGGGGGGCCTCGCGGCCCGGGGGGGGCGGCCGCCGCCAGCGCGGGGGGCGCTCCGTCACCAAAGTTATCTTTTTTTTTTGGACTTGGAGCAGATTTTTTTTTTTCAAGTGCCATCTCTAATTTAATGTTTTTTTTCTCTGTAAAAAAAAAAATGTTTTTTCTCTCAGTGTGCATGTAAATGTTGTTGTTGTATTTTTTTTATTATAAATAAATTAAAAAAAAAAGTGTATTTTTTTTCAAGTGCTCTCTCTAATTTAACGTTTTTCTTATCTATAAACAAAAAAAAGTGTTTTTTATCTGTGTGTGTGTGTGTACCTATTTAAATGTTGTTGTTGTATTTTTTACTATGAATAAATTTAAAAAAGTGTATTTTTTTTTCAATGTATTGTTACATTTTTACGTTCATATAATAAAAGAAAAAAAATAAGATTCTTTGTCTTTTGTCTTTGTCTTGAAGAACAGAGTAGTAGGGAAAAAAATTATTTAGTCATTAGACAATTAGGGTCTACAGTTAGTTGTCCAGGGGAACTGTTGAAAGTAACATGTATCAATTTAAAACACAATTTAGATCGTTTCTGTGTGGTCCCTCAATGTCGGGGAAAACAACACTCTTAACTAAAATAATTAAAAATTGTGATAAAATGTTTGCGGAAAAGCCGAAAAAAATCTACTATTGCTATAGTATTTGGCAGGAGTCATACAATAAAATAAAAGCAATTGCTGGTGCCATGGGATCGATGCAGATACAGTTCATACAGGGACTTGATGTTTTTCAACATTATTGAACCAAACTCTTGGCTGATCATTGACGATCTGACTGAATCCGTTGAACAATGGTCCCAGCAAATGCTGCAATTGTTTACTGTTCGCTCACATCATGAACATATCTCCGTTACTCTAGTTCTATAAAATCTCTTTCATCAGAGCAAATATATGAGAAAACTTGCTTTGAACTGCACCTACTATATTATCTACAGAGCTGTTCATGACTTTAGCTCGCTAATAACCCTCAATAAACAAATCTATCCAGGTACCCCTAAATTTCTGCTCTCATCATACAATCAGGCAAATAATAAACACCACGGTTATATCCTGCTGGATCTTAATCAAAATACAACCAAGGATCTGCGTGTAGTCACAGATATTTTCGACAATGAAATTACAGTATATCTCCCGGTGAACACTAAAAAGACCTATTAGTCGCTATCATGACACTGAAGAAACTACATGAAAATAGACATTTGTTTTCAGATCTAAGCACTTCACAACCTCAGCTTAGAAAAGCAATACTCAAACATTGTCTTGACCATGATTTCATTAATCTAATATCTTAAATTTGTTTAAATTTGACCGAGGGTAATGTTCAACTACCAGAACTAGTTAAGCAACAGGCAAAGCAACATCATTCCCTTTTACGTACATTGGCCTCTAAAAAGAAAGGAAAGAATTTTAAAAGGAAACGACTTCTTCAGGCGGGCGGTAGCTTTTTCACGCTTTTACTGCCAATAATTGCAGGACTTGTAAACAGTTTTCTCTAGAGAATGGCAAAAAATTATAAATGGACTCCAATAGAACTCGCTCTCTCACCCGTCGAGCACTTTGAGGACAATCTGAGTAAATTCCTCGACAATGAAACTATTGATGATGATAAAAACTGATTTTACTTCAAGATGCACTTCGCCGAGTGGACAAACATAATCGATCAAAGCCCACTGCTTCTGCTGCTGATCCCAAAAAAGCATTATATTCTCAAGAATCACCTGCTGTTGGAACACAATTAAAGAAGGAGGAATTGGATTCAATTGTATTGAAAATTGGAAATCTAATGCCCATCTAATTGCGTTAACAAATTACACGACTCTTAACCTATCTCTTGGAAAGTGATCAAATTCAAGTTGAGAGTAATGGGGAAAGGATTATAATTAAGGGCAAGAGCTATAATCTACTTAATTTAATGTATGACATGTTTACAAATCGTAAAGTACTATTATCATTTTACACTCATCTATACAACTTTCTAAATACATTAAACTTCCCCAAAAGTCTTATTGGCAATAGACAAATTCTAAAAAAATTAAATGAAGCTGCGTCATCATCACTAAAAGATGAACTTGAAGAAGAAGAAGATTTTAAATCAATTTTGGAAAATACTAGCACACCACTGATAGCTAGACAACAGTGAAGACGTATCAAGTCAGTATCCCCGCTACCACCGCCAGCATCAAGTATACAACAGGTTATTTGACATAACTCAACGTGCTTTCATTTAAACTGGCTGAAGTTCTTAAAAGTTTTTATGAACATATTGGCAGAGCGTGGAGTTTAAGCACCTCCGAAACTCTTTCAAAATTCACAGGTGTTAACGCTAAAAGAGTACAAGACTATCTACAAAATGAATCAAGTTATACTCTGCATAGAAATCAAAGACTTCGTTCCACTCAATATCGAAAAACTAAAGCCTTTTACCCATTGGATATAATGCAAGCAGATCTTCTGACTCTAGATGAGCTTCAAAGACGTTACAATACACCGTACAAGTACATTCTACTTGCAATCAGTGTTTATAGTCGCTATGCATATGCAATTCCATTGCGATCAAAGAGAGGTGTTGAAGTTGCTCAGGCCATTGAAAGTATTCTCGAAAAGGATTCATATAAAAAAATTCAAACGGATCGCGGTAGTGAATTTGTTATTCCTCATGTTGCAAAAGTACTGGAGAAATATAGTACGCTGCTCTATCATAGTCACAGTCCTATAAAGGCTGCATTGGCCGAACTATTGATAAGAACTATTCGACTTTTAATTTCAAGATATTGTACATTGAAAAATACGCCGGCTTTTATTCGTGATCTAGATAAAATCATGTTGATTTATAATCAACGACCTCATCGATCATTGTCCAACTCTTCACCAACAGAAGTTCATCATTCGGATCATAATATAATTGAAACCTTTATTAAACAATATTCCAATGAATCAGTGAACAAGAAGAATAAGAAAAATAAACTCAATGTTGGTGATAATGTTCGAATTAATTAAACAACTAATGTTTTTGAAAAGGGGAATAACTTGTGGTCCACCGAACTTTTTAAAGTGGCAAAAATCCTAGACACTAAACCAATAACTTATCGCCTGCGTGATACCAAAGATGAAGAGATTCTCGGTGGCTTTTATGAATATGAACTGCAAAAAGTTAAAAATGCTAGTGATATCTATCAAATTGAAAAGATATTAAAGACACGTACTCGCGGGGGTAAGAAACAGTTACTTGTTCGGTGGCTAGGATACAACTCTGATTTTGATTCTTGGATCGCTGTTGAAGATATTGACAATGCCCAATGATTTCTATGTAACTTTCATGTCCAACGTTTCCGATCCTCTCTACAATGAATTGAATACGACAAGTGATTTTTGGACAAAACTCTCACCCACCATCAAATTTGACGGTGCATATGAAGTGGCTCTTGTCGACTGTATCCTCAAAAATACATATGACATACTGAGAAAGGATCGTAAATATGAAATAGAAATTAGACCGTTTGAATTTAGTGATGAAGGTGCAATGGCAAGTTTTGACTCTAATCAGTACCCTATTGCTAACACCCCATACAGGGAATACAATAATATGCATGAACTGTGTCGAGTTATCAACAAAAAAATTGCAAGTCGAAAAAAAGGTGATTTCACTTTCAATTACTCGACGGAACAAAGGAGAATTTATATTACCAATCCATTTGAGAATGAAAGAATTTTCCTCAATGAGAATTTACGTGAGGTTCTTGGTTTTAAAAAACGTATTATTAAGACAGAAAATTTCAGTGGTAGTGACCATGTTATCTATGCAGACTATGCACCCAGCTTCTCCAGTGACACTTGTATATTTTTCTACTCTTCATTTGTGGAAACATCTCGGTATGGTAATTCAAATGTTCCCCTCCTACGAGGTATAGACCAAAAAAACACTCAATAACATGTTTACCACTATAATATAAAGCATCTTCAGTATATCCACGGAAACACTTCCTATCTGGAGCTCTGTCAGTTAACACTAAGAACCGACGTAGGTGATTCACTAGCAATTTCAAAAGGCCTAGCAGTGATTACATGTCATTTTCAACCTATGGTCAACGATAAAGACGGTAAAATCACCTAAAAAAAAAAAATGAAAAATAGAAGAATTCCATTTGTCTGTCCCGATATTGACTGTTATTTTGATGCTTTGAGTCCACGTCAAATAGGCAATGGATTGGACTACTACAAGGGGCGTACTACAATGTCTGGATATGGTCTTGGTAGCTGGTTTGCTAAGCTATTTCGTTCTGCACTACCCCTTGCCAAAAAATATCTTGTACCTGCCGCATCAAATTTCGCAGCCTCGACACTACAGGTCTGGGGGTCGAGCAAGAATTTCAAGGAGAATGTTAAAGAAAATATTAGATCTTCACCAAGAGCCGTTGGCGAACAATTAAAATCTCGACAAAATGGATAGTGATGAAAAGGATGCGTTCACGTCAGTCACTCATCAGTCCCTACCCAGGCGGGAAGCAAAGTACATCAACCAGGACTTTGATAAATAAAACAACGACGGCCAATAGGCATGCGCATAAGAAGAAGAAAAAGATTATTAGTTCAAATAAGGATTTCTTCTCTTAAGATGACTTATCTCCCCCACAAGGAATCATATCCATCAATCAGTTCCTCATTGAATCTATTCAATGCTGAAAATGTTGATGTCAGTGTCAAGTATGGCTACTATGAACAATATTACCCTCAACAACCCCTCTCGGAAAATATACACTTTCAAATATTTTCCAATGAAGACTATTTCATTGATTTGTCATCAACATTTATTGATTTAAATGTCGAGGTGAAAAAAAAGTCAGATAATACAACTCCAAATGCCGGTGATGGTCTCTCCTATGAAAACTGTATTCTACACAACCTATTCAAACAAATTAATGTATTTATTAATGGAACATTGGTGAGCACTAGCAATAATTTATCCAACTATGCAAGCTACATACAATTTATGATGATAACGCCAAAGGCGTACAAGGAGATGAGAGGACAATCATTGGGCTATGAATATCGAACAGGTGTTGATACTGACGGTGAGTTGACCACTGCAGTTACCCAGGAGTATCATCTAGTTGGGAAATTAAATCATGAGATATTCAATATATCCCAATGGCTACCCCCCAATGTCAAGATTGACATAAAGTTACAGATGGCCCCATCGAATTTCATTTTGAGAAAAACACTTCCTGCAGCACCCGATGCAAATGTTATTATCACATCGGCAATTCTCCACGTCCGAAAACAACAAGTTATGAGCTCTGTTGCATTGGCAGTGGAAAAGCTAAGAGCCAATGGTAACAACATTAAACTTCTTGTCCCCCATACAATCACCAATCAACCTCACATTGCCACAGGTTCTCGTAGCTATAGCGATTCATCGTTTATCAATGGAGAAATCTCTTCAAACTTGGCTTTGGCCTGTGTGAAGAGTGGCAGTGCCGTTAGATCCTGGACTGCATCCCACCATGATTTTAATTTTTTTGGTCTATCTAATCTTGTGTTCAAAGTTAATAGAATTCCACTCTACACTCTATCATTTGATAAAAAATCCTCTAGAATTCTCTACGAGTTGACCATGCAATACCTATATCATAAAACTAAACGATTTGAAAATAGAATAACTGATTCAATGTTCTCAAAAAATCACAATGGAATACTCCTCAATCATTGTGCAATTCTCACATGATGACCAACTGCCCAGTGAGTACATACATAACGGACATGTATGGAACATTTTGTCATGTGTTGACGCTCTCACTGCCACAATGAAACTGAGCTAGCAACATCAAAAAATTGTCTGATATAGAGAGAGAGAGGGGTAAATCAGCCTTGAGCACCATCTTTCTTGTAAAAAAAGAGTCCTAAATTTCTAAAAACTAATGTTTAAAATCGTATACACGGTATCATTTTGCTCCGTCGTGATCAATATATCAATAAATTGTGTAAATTCATTTGGACCACGATGTAGAAGCTTCATACAATAGTCTAATGATGGAGAATCAGTTTTCATTATATCGACAAGCATTCCCCGAGAAAATATCTTCCTTTGAATAGACAACTCTAGAAAATCATCATCTAGAATCAAATGTTTTTCCATAAGAGTTGGATTCCTCATGATTCGATCTTTCTCGAATCTATCCATTTTTTAGAGTCCTAACTCTCTCACAACCAACTTCTCACTAACCAGAATATCTTTTTGTACTCAAAATATAAGCTAGTCTACTATAGAAAAAAAGAAAAAATACCATTGATTTAGAAACAGTTTTATTGAACATAATTACAATAATAATATTCACTGATGCATTTTGTTCTCATCAATATATTTCGATAGAACATCTAATGCTGACCGAAGTTTATTTATATGGAAAATATTTACTTTTCCAGCAAAACAAAGCTGCTCCTCTTGCTTAAATTTGCTTATTGATATCACGTATATAGCATACATAGTGTCCCATTCAAAACATAGTCTACAACCGGCAGTTATTTCCACAGCCACAGTAGGTACTCGAATATCGTTGCTACTGCTGCTGTCAGTTCCATCAATAATCTCCAATAGTGTAAATGCACCACTCATTTTTTTTTTCTCCACTAATATACTCTCAAATAAAAACTATTCTCTTTGAATCCAATTCTCTTACTAATATGAATTGTAGTGAAAACCATTCCTTTTATTCAAATCCTAATCACCAATCAAGTTATTCTCGTTCCTCTTGGCAAAGAGTGTAATATACACGCTCCTCTTGGCAAAGAGTGTAATGCTCCTGTAGAATTAACTACCAGAAAAAACCTGTTTGGCTATAGGTCTGGGCAAAGTATAAGTTAACATACTACTTACCTCGATCTTACCGAATTCTGGAACAAATCATTGTTCATCACTCTTACAGCTTTATTTTGTAACACACGGAGCGGATACAAATGGCTAGTGAACGTCGACGACCAAACTGTAACACAGTACAGCAAATATGGATGAATGAGAGAAAAATATAACATTCTAATACCCTTTTTGGGGAAAAAAAATTTCAGTTTCCGCAGAGTTTCAACATTTTTCGCCAATTTAGTACCTATAAATGCCACATGATCTATAAAACTTAGGCATTCATCTAACAATACACCAAGATACCTTACAATACTTGTCCGTTTTATACACAGTTTATAGCGTATAAAATGGACCGTCTAGGGCCCCCTTAACTCTGCTAAAAAATGTCACTTCTTTACTACCTTCAAAGAAACGCAATTTTCCGCATCTAACTTGGCCCAATGTCTTTGGGCCAAGTTGGAAATTTATGTTTTTATTGGGATAATATTTTATTAATTGTATCTAATAATGAAGAGAGGTTTAATTTGTTTTATTTGATTATTAAAAGTGTATTAGGAAAGCATTATCAAACAAAAAAGGACGGCGTAAGACAGCCCCAAAGAAGCCCTGGGTGACTGCAGACCTTCTAAAATTGATGCATATTAGAGACCAACTTTACAAAAAAAGATCAATCATAAATGTGATTTAAATGATAAAATGTATAATAATTTTCGCAAGGCTCGATCATTAGGAAAAAAAAGAGAATTTTACTCAAGTATGTTTGAGGAAGCATCGGGATGTCCGGCCAAAACATGGGGCATGATTAGAGAAGTACTTCAGTAGCCAACGAAAATGATCCCACTTGAAATAGTGAACGAAGAAGGTGAAATTCCAAAAAGTGCTGATGATGTCTTGGAGGTATTCAGAAACTTTTTCGCAGCGGTAGGGACGCTAGTTACTCAAGGAATCTGTCTAATGTTTCATGATCCAATCATTTTGACTACCTCGATCATTTTTGATCTGAGGTTTCAATTTATTTAGCACCTGCATCATTAAGCGAGATGAAGCAGGTCATCTATGAAATGAAAAGTTATGCCTCTGGTAGTTATGTCATATAGTTACGAGTGATTAAAAATTATTCTCGCACTCATCCAGAAGCGACTTTTGTCCCTAATTAATTCTGTATTAAAAGAAGGTTTCTTCCCGTCTTGTTTTAAAGTAGCTCGTGTGACTCAAGTTCGTAAGGGTGGTCAAACCAATAATTTGGGTAATTGTAGGCTGATTTGTGTTTGTAGGCGTAATGTATTAAATCCTACCCAATCCGAATTTTGGCATGGTTACGCAACAGAGCAAGCGGTTGCCTATCTAAGCAGCGTAGTCAATCAACCGCTGGGTGAAGGTTACAGGGTGTTAGCAATATTTTTATATATAATTAAAGATTTCGACACAGTGGATCATGATCCAGTTAAATCTATAAAGTCTGAGTTTTATGGCATAAGAGGCCCTGGGTTTAATTTTCTACGTGCATTCTTAGAAAGACGGCTACAGTATGTTCATATTGACTCACCGTTTGTCAAGGTCTCCTATTGCATGTGAAGTTCTACGGAGCTCTGTCGTTCGACCGCTATAATTCTTAATTTTTGTAAATGACCTAAGTCCAACTATGTCTAATATCAAAAACAATTTCTGTGAATTATTCCATGATCCACAAGAAGTGAGAGTACCGTTGTTTGCTGATGACACGTCGCTTGTTTTCTTGCGACAACTGAGAAAGGATTACTTGAATTAAGCAAACAATCATTAGACAGAGTTTCAACTTGGATGCGCGTAAATAAACTACAACTTCAAGCGGCTAAGAGTAATTTAGTATATTCTTGAGAACAGCGACATATTATCAATGGATTTCCCGGTTAAAATACAATTATGGCGAGATTGAAAGGAAGTCTTGTGTCAAGTATTTAGGTATTACACTTGATGAAAATTTGTCATTTAGGAAACATGTTGGGAACATGTCAGCAATTTTATCACGAAACATCATAATTTTTATAAAACTCAAATACTTTGTCCCGCATCGTATTTTAAGTTGTGTGTCTATATAATATATCTGCGCATTTTATATTGTTTTTTTTTTTTGGTATGCTTAGGGACGTTTACATCACTAGTGAATCCAATTCTACAAAATAACGCAGTCCTTTTACTCTTCAATAAATATCATAGTGGTTCTGTGAGATTGAATAAAAAAAACCAAGTGTTTTAAACTGAAAGTAAGGAGTGACATTAAAACTTAAAACGAACAGAAATTATTCCGTATATGAAAGGGGCTGTCCCCTCCTCAACGCCTCGCTCTTTACGCTAAAGTTTTTTACTGTTTTAAAAATAAAGTTGTGAGACAGAGTCAAACTTTAGCGTAAAGAACGAGGCGTTGAGGAGGGGACAGCCCCTTTCATAGACGGACTAGATTCTGTTCGTTTTAAGTTTTAATGTCGCTCCTTACTTTCAGTTTAAAAAACTTGTTTTTTTATTTAATTTCTGATCGTTTTTTAGTCAATGCAGCTTTTATTTGCATTAAAATTTTACTTTTCTTTAGGAGGTACAGTTTGGGAACTGCCGCCCCCCCCCAAACCCCCCGCTTTTGCAGCCTCTTTTGCTAAGATTTTTTAAGTCCTGTAGCCTGCAATCAGTTGGTCGTACCAACACGAATGAAACTGTTTCAATGGCATTTTTTTCAAATCTTCAGAGAATTTGGCAATGACAACTCAGTCTGTTACAGTTATAACTACAAACTTGTCTCTGTGCAAGGTATAGTTATGTATTCAGTGTGATTACGTATGATGGAAAAATAGATGAACCTGAACCTACCTGAACCTAAACTGCTTGTTTATGCTGAGCCCTTCTTCTGTTCCCTGTTTTTTCTGTTCAAAATCATTAAGTTCATCACATTGTAGCCTATTATCGGTTAGGGAAAAATCTCCTGTAAAAAATCCAGCAAGCAGGCTCCTAAACTAGGTCTCACAAATTTAATTTATAAAACAATAAAAAACTTTAGCGTAAAGAGCGAGGCGTTGAGGAGAGGACAGCAGTAGTAACCATCTATTGAATTCTAAGACCCCTATATACCAAACAGGTTTTTCTGGTAGGTATTCTATTCTACAGGGCAGTACACCTTTCCAAGAGATTTACGCAATACCGGTCCTATGGGTAAACATTTCTACAAGTCATTACACCTTTGCCAAGAGATTTACGCAATACCAGTCCTATAACTAATACTTCTACGATGCTGATTAAGGACAAGTTTTTCTGACGTACAGACATGTTTTTTTTTGTTTACCATTTGCGAAAAAGGAGTAATTAGTAATTGGAAAATTTTTTAATGCTTTTACAATCGGATATGTTTGATTAACCTTTGCAAAAAAAGGGGTAATGGGATTTGCGAATTGGAGGTAATAATTTATTTTAGCAAAGTAATAATTTATTTTAGTAAAGTCATAATTTATTTTAGTAAAGTAAAAATTTATTTTAGTAAAGTAATAATTTATTTTAGTAAAGAAATAATTTATTTTAGTAAAGTAATAATTTATTTTAGTAAAGTAATAATTTATTTTAGTAAATTAATAATTTATTTTAGTAAAGTAATAATTTATTTTAGTAAAGTAATAATTTATTTTAGTAAAGTAATAATTTATTTTAGCAAAGTAATTATTTATTTTAGTAGAGTAATAATTTATTTTAGTAAAGTAATAATTTATTTTAGTAAAGTAATAATTTATTTTAGTAAAGTAATAATTTATTTTAGTAAAGTAATAATTTATTTTAGTAAAGTAATAATTTATTTTAGTAAAGTAATAATTTATTTTAGTAAAGTAATAATTTATTTTAGTTAAGTAATAATTTATTTTAGTAAAGTAATAATTTATTTTAGTAAAGTAATAATTTATTTTAGCAAAGTAATAATTTATTTTAGTAGAGTAATAATTTATTTTAGTAAAGTAATAATTTATTTTAGTAAAGTAATTATTTATTTTAGTAAAGTAATAATTTATTTTAGTAAAGTAATAATTTATTTTAGTAAAGTAATAATTTATTTTAGTAAAGTAATAATTTATTTTAGTAAAGTAATAATTTATTTTAGTAAAGTAATTATTTATTTTAGTAAAGTAATAATTTATTTTAGTAAAGTAATAATTTATTTTAGTAAAGTAATAATTTATTTTAGTATAATAATTATTTATTTTAGTAAAGTACTAATTTATTTTAATAAAGTAATTATTTATTTTAGTAAAGTAATAATTTATTTTACTAAAGTAATAATTAAAGTAATAATTTATTTTACTAAAGTAGTAATATTGAAAGAAAGTAAGGAACAACACTTTTTTTGTTCAAAGCTTTCTTTGGTAAATTTGAAGGAATTTAGCTACTTACGTCTGATAGTCCCCCTCCACTCAAGAAGTAAAGTTAGGTTAATCCTAATGAAATGTACCAAAATATGACCAAAAAACATAAGACTTTTGTAATCCCAGGCACAACGCGGGATAGAACTTCACAACTTGCTATCGACAGTAGCAAGCCCTTCCACTACAACCATACCTGAGTATCTGATAAAATTATTTTAAAAACTTCTCTTGATTCAAAAAATCTTAATTTGCTGATTAATTACTTTATATTGTATTTTTTTTTTTGGTTCAAAGCTTTCTTTGGTAAATTTGAAGGAATTTAGCTACTTACGTCTTATAGCCTCCCCTCCACTCAAGAAGTAAAGTTAGGTTAATCCTAATGAAATACATCAAAATATGACTAAAAAACATAAGACTTTTGTAACAAAATTATGGAAACTACAACAGAGGATTATGATAATTAGGTCCCCCAGAACGCATTATATTAAATGGTTTCTAGCCTAACCAATATACCAACTGAAATATTCAATTAAATATACCTAAATTGTAATTTTCATGCCGGCACTTTTATCGTGGCTTTAAAATAGCAAGTTCAAACGAAGTTTTCAGAACTGTTAAATATTTTACTTGTTTTTGCACAGAATACATTTTGAGAGCAATATACGTTAGAAAATAATAACTTTCGAGAAAAATAATTATAATTTATTGTTTAAAAAATAATATATGCTTCAGACGCATTAACGTCTATTTTAAAAGCAATATTTAAATTTCGGACGATGACTTATGGACCACGACGTATATGGACTGCATACAACAGTGGATTATGATAATTAGGTCCCCAAGAACGCATTATATTAAATGGTTTCTAGCCTAACCAATATACCAACTGAAATATTCAATTAAATATACCTAAATTGTAATTTACATGCCGGCACTGTTATCGTGGCATTAAAATAGCAGGTTCAAATGAAGTTTTCAGAACTGTTAAAGATTTTACTTGTTTTTGCACAGAATACATTTTGAGAGCAATATACGTTAGAAAATAATAACTCTTTCGAGAAAAATAATTATAATTTATTGTTTCAAAAATAATATATGCCTCAGACGCATTAACGACTGTTTTAAAAGCAATATTTAAATTTCGGACGATGACATATGGACCACGACGTATATGGACTGCATATGCGTTTAGAGGTGAATATGCCGCCGATTGGAAAAATGGCCTCTCCAATTTGGAGGTTATATAAATAGCTTTCGATACTTGTAACCCAATCCATAGCCTCGGAATTTTATTTGATAGTAACTTGGCCTTATTCAGCTCAGAATTGTTATTTTGCAACATAAATAATAGGAAGTGGTATGATCTCTTTTTTGAAGTATCGTTCGAAAGAAACTTTCCCTTGTATTCTTAAACCACTGTTTCGATACGATCACCTTTGGTGAAAATAAGACGTCTATGACCATCATTCTTCGAAAAAGAATAAATTTCCTTATTTTTGGATGTAGAAGATGGAATATAAAGGGGGTATGATTCTCATCAAGACATCCCCCACCCTCTCTTACTTAGGAGCACTTTACCCTTTTTCTAAAATATGAAAAAAAAGCCAAGCCTACCACGGGTGGAACCCCCACCACCAAGGTTACGTTATGTTACCTAACATTTCTAGGTGGGCTACCTCCCAACCCTGGGGGGCCACGGGGACTGAAAGCCTACCACGGGTGGGACCCTCACCACAAAGGTTAAGTTACCTAACATTTCTAGGTGCCCCCCAAACCCTGGGGCCACGGGGCCGAAAGCCTGACACGGGTAGGACCCTCACCACCAAGGTCAGGTTAGGTTAGATTAGGTTAGGTTACCTATCATTTCTAGGTTAACTTACATCAGGTTAAGTGGCGCGCCACTTAACCTGATGTAAGTTAAGCTAGAAATGTTAGGTAACCTAACCTAATCTAACCTAACCTGACCTTGGTGGTGAGGGTCCCACCCGTGTCAGGCTTTCGATCCCCGTGGCCCCGGGGTTGGGGGCGGGGGGCACCTAGAAATTTTAGGTAACCTAACCTTAGTGGTGGGGGTCCCACTCGTGGTAGGCTTTCGGTCCCCGTGGCCCCCCGGGGTGGGGGGGCCCGCCTAGAAATTTTAGGTAACCTAACCTAACCTTGGTGGTGGGGGTCCCACCCGTGGTAGGCTTGGCTTTTTTTTCATATTTTAGAAAAGGGGTAAAGTGCTCCTAAGTAAGAGAGGGTGGGGGATGTCTTGATGAGAATCATACCCCCTTTATATTCCATCTTCTACATCCAAAAATAAGGAAATTTATTCTTTTTCGAATAATGATGGTCATAGACGTCTTATTTTCACCAAAGGTGATCGTATCGAAACAGTGGTTTAAGAATGCAAGGGAAAGTTTCTTTCGAACGAAACTTCAAAAAAGAGATCATACCACTTCCTATTATTTATGTTGCAAAATAACAATTCTGAGCTGAATAAGGCCAAGTTACTATCAAATAAAAGTCCGAGGCTATGGATTGGGTTACAAGTATCGAAAGCTATTTATATAACCTCCAAATAGGAGAGGCCATTTTTCCAAGCGGCGGCATATTCACCTCTAAACGCATATGCAGTCCATATACGTCGTGGTCCATATGTCATCGTCCGAAATTTAAATATTGCTTTTAAAACAGTCGTTAATGCGTCTGAAGGCATATATTATTTTTTAAACAATAAATTATAATTATTTTTCTCGAAAGAGTTATTATTTTCTAACGTATATTGCTCTCAAAATGTATTCTGTGCAAAAACAAGTAAAATCTTTAACAGTTCTGAAAACTTCATTTGAACCTGCTATTTTAAAGCCACGATAACAGTGCCGGCATGTAAATTACAATTTAGGTATATTTAATTGAATATTTCAGTTGGTATATTGGTTAGGCTAGAAATCATTTAATACAATGCGTTCTGGGGGACCTAGATATCATAATCCACTGGTGTATGCAGTCCATATACGTCGTGGTCCATACATCATCGTCCGAAATTTAAATATTGCTTTTAAAACGGACGTTAATGCGTCTGAGGCATATATTATTTTTGAAACAATAAATTATAATTATTTTTCTCGAAAGAGTTATTATTTTCTAACGTATATTGCTCTCAAAATGTATTCTGTGCAAAAACAAGTAAAATCTTGAACAGTTCTGAAAACTTCATTTGAACTTGCTATTTTAAAGCCATGATAACAGTGCCGGCATGAAAATTACAATTTAGGTATATTTAATTGAATATTTCAGTTGGTATATTGGTTAGGCTAGAAACCATTTAATATAATGCGTTCTGGGGGACCTAATTATCATAATCCTCTGTTGTAGTTTCCATAATTTTGTTTGAAAAGTCTTATGTTTTTTGGTCATATTTTGGTATATTTCATTAGGATTAACCTAACTTTACTTCTTGAGTGGAGGGGAGGCTATCAGACGTAAGTAGCTAAATTCCTTCAAATTTACCACAGAAAGCTTTGAACCAAAAAAAAATACAATATAAAGTAATTAATCAGCAAATCAAGATTTTGTGAATCAACAGAACTTTTTAAAATAATTGTATCAGATACTGAGGTATGGTTGTAGTGGAAGGGCTTGCTACTGTCGATAGCAAGTTGTGAAGTTCTATCCCGCATGGTGCCTGGGATTACAAAAGTCTTATGTTTTTTGGTCATATTTTGGTATATTTCATTAGGATTAACCTAACTTTACTTCTTGAGTGGAGGGGGACTATCAGACGTAAGTAGCTAAATTCCTTCAGATTTACCAAAGAAAGCTTTGAACCAAAAAAAAGTGTTGTTCCTTACTTTCAGTTGGAAAAAAAACTAGTTGCTCCTTACTTACAGTTCATTACCACGAACTGGTTGAAAAAATATTAGTGTTGTTCCTTACTTTCAGTTGGAAAAAAGAACTAGTTTTTTTTTTTTTTTTTTTTTTTTTTTTTTTTTTTTTAATCAACTACAGCTTTTAGTCTTCGCGATTTTTGTATTAGCCAGGAGTTTTGTAACAGCATGCGAGTAAGCTATTAATTGGCTTTTAGAGTTTCGGTTACTATTGAGCCGTGTCGCTCCTTACTTACAGTTCGAATCAAAGGTAAATCTAGACCAGAATTTGGTAAGAAAAATGAACAGTTTCCCATCTTACCAGTTTCCCGATACCCATCTTAAGGGTATCGAGTGTTTCCTATGAAATTGATCCTAAGACTTAAATTACTTGATCAGATATGTTAGCGGTTTAAGGTGAAATTTGACTCTTTTTCCCCAAGATGTAGCACACTGTGACCAGTGTAAAAACAAATCCTCTTGATATTATTTGAAGAAATCATTACATAAAAATTCTTGTTTTAGATGTTAATATATTCAAATTCTTTAGTATATAAAGTAGTTTCAATTTGGAACTTTGAACAGTTTGAATTCCCATTCTATCAATACAACTTCAAAGATGTATGGCGTTTATGACTGTGAATACATTGGCGTGAAGAAATCGGCGTGTGGAGTGATTTTTGAATGCGCATTTCTACTGTTGACTACTGATCTTCAAGAGGTCTCTTGTTATCACTGGTATATAAACTATAATATGTATGCGTACAATGAAGAGAGGGGGGCGCAGTACACTATACTTTATAAACAAAATAGGTTTATATAATAGAATGATTCTTCCATCCTATAACAAAGGGAAGGATTTATCCTACGTAGAGGAGGACGTTAGAGAGATATGCTGTTTTTTTGGCATAACAGCACCGTACACAAAAGGGAATGTACCCACTGACAAACTTTTAATCGAGAAATGCAAATCAGATATACCATTATTCAACCTGGAAGATTTTGGTTGTGAGATATTTCCGAGTAAGATACACAACCCAGAGGACGAGGTTCGATTTTTTAGTAAACGGGTACCAATAGATATTCCTTCTCGGACTATGTGTGTGAGGTATCCTAAGAAGAAGAAGAAGAACAAACAAATCCCTAATATAGATTGGAATCATACTGAGTGGATGACAAACAATGATGAATTTTTACAATAGTCATCACGCTCATGAACACCCAACGGTCTTTTTAAAGGCCACCAATTCTATAAACACTTCGTAATTATGGTAATATGAATCTTTTAGTTTCAATGTTTGAAGCTAGCTTCAGCTGAAGCTTAGGATGGTAGCGGACATCCTCCTGTAGGGCTCATTTGAATGACAACTAAATGTTCTAGTGCCCTGTTTAAGTGACCAAAAAACTGAAGGGGCAACTATGCTCCATTCAATGTTCAATTTCCACAAAGTTACACAATCCAAATTTTTAGAAAGCCATTTTGTTCAGCATAGTAGAAATATCTAATAACTATGTCATTGAGGATGACTTAATCCCCCACAGTCTCCAGGGGGGAGAGACTGCACGTCTAGTCTTAGAAAGGCATATGGAGTTTCACGCCCCAACTTATGGACTTTATGGGGAGTGTTTCCCCCTTTTTCAAAAATCAAGTTCCCGATTTTCAACATCCCTTTTTCTTCTGAGGCTTGGAGCATTTGGTGGGTAGATATTAAACGTAATGATAAACAAAAAATTTGCAGAAATAACATCAAATAATCTACCAATCATAAATCAGCATCGATAAATAAACCCTTTTTCTTCTGAGGCTTGGAGCATTTGGTGGGTAGATATTAAACGTAATGATAAACAAAAATATGCAAAAATAACATCAAATAATATACCAATCATGAAACTGCCACAAATCAGCATCGATAAATAAATGAAACCCAAAATGAACCGAAATTACAATAATTAACCGAGTCAAACTCAAAACGAGCAGAAATAAATTATTACTTTACTAAAATAAATTATTGCTTTACTAAAATAATTTATTACTTTACTAAAATAAATTATTACTTTACTAAAATAAATTATTACTTTACTAAAATAATTTATTACTTTACTAAAATAAATTATTACTTTACTAAAATAAATTATTACTTTACTAAAATAAATTATTACTTTACTAAAATAAATTATTACTTTACTAAAATAAATAATTACTTTACTAAAATAAATTATTACTTTACTAAATAAATTATTACTTTACTAAAATAAATTATTACTTTACTAAAATAAATTATTACATAACTAAAATAAATTATTACTTTACTAAAATAAATTATTACTTTACTAAAATAAATTATTACTTTACTAAAATAAAATATTACTATACTAAAATAAATTATTACTTTACTAAAATAAATTGTTACTTTACTAAAATAAATTATTACTTTACTAAAATAAATTATTACTTTACTAAAATAAATTATTACTATACTAAAATAAATTATTACTTTACTAAAATAAATTGTTACTTTACTAAAATAAATTATTACTTTACTAAAATAAATTATTACTTTACTAAAATAAATTATTACTTTACTAAAATAAATTATTACTTTACTAAAATAAATAATTACTTTACTAAAATAAATTATTACTTTACTAAAATAAATAATTACTTTACTAAAATAAATTATTACTTTACAAAAATAAATTATTACTTTACTAAAATAAATAATTACTTTACTAAAATAAATTATTACTCTACTAGAATAAATAATTACTTTGCTAAAATAAATTAGTACTTTACTAAAATAAATTATTACTTTAATAAAATAAACTATTACTTTACTAAAATAAATTATTACTTTACTAAAATAAATAATTACTTTACTAAAATAAATTATTACTTTACTAAAATAAATTATGACTTTACTAAAATAAATTATTACTTTACTAAAATAAATAATTACTTTACTAAAATAAATAATTACTTTACTAAAATAAATTATTACTTTACTAAAATAAATTATTACTTTACAAAAATAAATTATTACTTTACTAAAATAAATTATTACTTTACTAAAATAAATTATTACTTTACCAAAATAAATTATTACTTTACTAAAATAAATTATTACTATACTAAAATAAATTATTACTTTACTAAAATAAATTATTACTTTACTAAAATAAATTATTACTTTACTAAAATAATTTATTACTTTACTAAAATAAATTATTACTTTACTAAAATAAATTATTACTTTACTAAAATAATTTATTACTTTACTAAAATAAATTATTACTTTACTAAAAAAAATTATTACTTTACTAAAATAAATAATTACTCTACTAAAATAAATAATTTCTTTACTAAAATAAATTATTACTTTACTAAAATAAATTATTACTTTACTAAAATAAATTATTACTTTACTAAAATAAATTATTACTTTACTAAAATAAATTATTACTTCACTAAAATAAATTATTACTTTACTAAAATAAATTATTACTTTACTAAAATAAATTATTACTTTAGTAAAATAAATTATTACTTTACTAAAATAAATAATTACTTTACTAAAATAAATTATTACTTTACTAAAATAAATTATTACTTTACTAAAATAAATTATTACTTTACTAAAATAAATTATTACTTTACTAAAATAATTTATTACTTTACTAAAATAAATAATTACTTTACTAAAATAAATTATTACTCTACTAAAATAAATAATTACTTTGCTAAAATAAATTATTACTTTACTAAAATAAATTATTACTTTACTAAAATAAATTATTACTTTACTAAAATAAATTATTACTTTACTGAAATAAATTATTACTTTACTAAAATAAATTATTACTTTAATAAAATAAATTATTACTTTACTAAAATAAATTATTACTTTACTAAAATAAATTATTACTTTACTAAAATAAATTATTACTTTACTAAAATAAATTATTACCTCCAATTCGCAAATCCCATTACCCTTTTTTTTGCAAAGGTTAATCAAACATCTCCGATTGTAAAAGCATTAAAAAATTTTCCAATCACTAATTACCCCTTTTTTGCAAATGCTAAACAAAAAAAAACTGTCCGTACGTCAGAAAAACTTGTCCTTAATCAGCGTCGTAGAAGTATTAGCTATAGGAGCGGTATTGCGTAAATCTCTTGGCAAAGGTGTAATGCCCTGTAGAAATGTTTACCTATAAGACTGGTATTGCGTAAATCTCTTTGAAAGGTGTAATGCCCTGTAGAATAGAATACCTACCAGAAAAACCTGTTTGGTATATATGGGTCTTAGAATTCAATAGATGGTTACTACTGACAGCCCCTTTCATATACGGAATAATTTCTGTTCGTTTTAAGTTTTAATGTCGCTCCTTACTTTCAGTTTAAAAAATTTGTTCTTTTATTTAATTTCTGATCGTTTTTTAGTTAATGCAGCTTTTATTTTGGCTCACCGTGATTGAATAAGTAAACAAAATTTGCATAAAAATTTTACTTTTCTTTTGCTAAATGGCTGTCTCTAAATTTGGTTCTGACGTAATTTACAAATTAACTTACGTAACGACCTTCTATATTCGTATATTTTTCTTCTGACAAAAAATACATAGTTGGAGATTTTTGCAGATATGAGCTTGAAACCTATGTAATAGGGTTTTCTGATACGCTGAATCTGACGGTGTGATTTTCATTAAATTTTTTTCACTTTTAGGGGATGTTTCCCCCCTCTTTAAAAATCAGGTAAGTTTTCTCAAGCTCGTAGCCTTTGATGAGTAATACTAAACTTAATAAAATTCATTTATTTAGAATCAGCATTATAAGCCCATTCTTTTGATACATTTATTGACATCAAAGTTCCGTTTTTAAAAGTTTGGTTTACTATTGAGCTGTATCGCTTGTTTTTTTTTTTTTTTTTTTTATTACGTATATGTTATTACGTATATGCTGGGGTTCTCCCCTTAGTCAATACCACGCTCTTTAAGTTAAAAGTTAAAAAAAAATTTAATTCACACACCCCTGAATCACAAATGCCGTTTAATTAGAATAGATAGCTTTTTTGAAAGCACTAAAAAAAAACTGTACCGTAAAGAGCGAGGTATTGACTTGGGGGAGAACCCCCTCATATACGAAATAATTTTTGTCCATTTGAAGTTCTAATGTTGCTTCTTACTTTCAGTTGAAAAAAATGGTTTTTTTAATTTAATTTCTGATCGTTTTTTAAATAATGCTTGGAAATCTGGCGCCCCCTTCATAGAAATGTCCCTTGCCCCAAATAAACATCCTCCACGGAAAGATTCTCCCGAGTACCCTCCTCCAGCCCCCTCCCCCCCCCATAAAAAAATTCTTCCTGAAAATGTCTGTATACTTCCCAATAACCAATACAATATGCAAGCAAAGGGCAGAGTTCATAACTTGCAGCCCTTCCCCTGGGAACTCTGGGGGATTAAGTCATCGTAAAAGACATATTTATCAGATTTTCGACTAGGCTAAACAAAATGGCTATCTCAAAATTTTGATTGGGTGACTTTGAGAGAAAAATGAGAGTGGGAGGGGCCTAGTTGCCCTCCATTTTTTTGGTCACTTAAAAAGGGCACTATAACTTTTAATTTACTTTCCAATGAGCCCTCTTACGATATTCTAGGATCACTGGGTCAATACGATTACCCCTGGGAAAAAAAACAAACAAATAAACACGCACCCGTGATCTTTCTTGTGGCAAAAAATTGCAGAATTCCACATTTTTGTAGATAGGAGCTTGAAACCTCTACAGTAGGGTTCTCTGATACACTGAATATGATGCTGTGAATTTCATTAGGTTTCTATAACTTTTAGGGGTTCTTTCCCCCATTTTTTGAAAATCAGCTAAATTTTCTCAGGCATGTAACTTTTGATAGGTAAGATTAAACTTGATAAAAATTATATATTTGAAATCAGAATTAAAATCTGATTCTTTTGATGTATCTATTGGTATCAAAATTTCGTTTTTTAGAGTTTCGATTACCATTGAGCCGGGTCGCTCCTTACTTACAGTTCGTTACCACGAACTGTTTGATTGGAGGATGGAAGACATAAAATTTTACCAGCTGCTGGCTTACGGGATCTTTATCACCAGTTATTTATTTTTAAGTATAAAAATAATAATATACATTTATACTTCTCAGGCGTAAATTCCATCCGCGTAAAATCCATCACATGAAAATTCTGAAAATTTTCAGCATACATCTTCAAGATTCTTTACAGGTTTTAATTCTTTAATCTATAATTGATTTTATTTATCCTTATCTTACATCACACCCAGGCATCTTTGACGCAAGAATTCACTTCCGGCTCCCGAGTCAGATACGTGTAAATTATTACTGAGAATGAAAAGTTCACAACAAAATTATGTTATGATAAAAAGTTCGGATTTTGAATGATATCAAAGCTAAACTAGCCGATCAGACGGGGTGAATTTTCTCAATCTAAAAAATTCTGTCAAGGAAAAGGAGCTATCTGTCGCTGATAAATTAAGGTTAGGTAATCTAGCTAAATTGTAACTATACATGTATATATATATATATATATATATATATATATATATATATATATATATATATATATATATATATATATATATATATATATATATATATATATATATATATATATATATATATATATATATATATATATATATATATATATATATATATATATATATATATATATATATATATATATATATATATATATATATATATATATATATATATATATATATATATATATATATATATATATATATATATATGATGCTACTATGGCTCACCTTATGAAAATTGAAAATTTGGGGGATCAAGGAAAAGGTTGTTGCTGTAGTACCTGATAATGGAGTAAATGTAGTTCGGGCCGTAAAGGATGCTGCATCCCAAGTAGGTACAGGATGGAGACATATTTCGTGCTTCGCACATACTCTAAATTTGATTATGGGGAGGGGTAACATTAATGATACTGCTGAATTGTTGCCTCTTGTCTAAAAGGCTAGAAATGTTATCAGCTTTGCCATGCGTAGTGTTTTAGCTACGGACAAGTTGTTGCAGGTTCAAATCTCTATGGACAAGGTTTGCACCAAAAAACTAAAACCTGATGTGACCAGTAGATGGAATTCGCTTCTCACTATGTTGCGTAGTCTACAAGATTTGAAAGAGTCGGTAACAAGTTCACTTGCGCTTCTCGGTAAAGTGGACCTCATACTCACTGATAATCACATGAATGGGGTGTAATTTTAAAGGTGATTGCGGTGCTTACACCCTTTGAAGAGGCAACTATTGAGCTATCTTCTGAAGGCTTTCCATCCATCTCGAAAGTCCTGTCTTTGTCTAAGATTTTGAGACGTCACTTTGTTCAGGTAGACCTTTGTGGATTTTACTGTGTGGCTGATGAGCTTCGAAAGACTTTGCTGAATAAAATGCAGTGTAGGTTTTTAAGCCTTGGTCAAGTCTCACTCGTCATAATTGCCAAATATCTTGACCCGCGTTTCAAGAAAATTTATATTTCACCTGACGATCTTACACAAGTTGAGAGCAAAATTGCGAACGAGATAGATTCGGCCTTGCTGGCTGCCGAATCTCGATCAGAAAATACAAGTACCATCGGAGTCCCTGCGATGCAGTCATATCAGAATCAAACCAGTTTGTGGGTTTAAGACAATGAAGTCCTTATAGTCAATGCAGGACATGCTTCGAGAGTAGCCGATTATATCATGGCTCTGCAAACTTTCAAACGGGAGCCAATAGTTTCAAGAGAAACTTATCCACTGAGGTGGTGGAAGTCTCGTACTATGAGGTCCCAAAAATACCTGTACGAAGTTGCATTGAAATTCATGTCTGTGCCCGCCACCAGTGTTCCTTCTGAATTATTTTCCATGGCTGGTCAGAAAGTTATGAACGGCGGAACCGACTCCCAGGGAAAAACATTGAAATGCTGCTATTTCTGAGTAGCCAGTAGTTTATTTTTCTCTTTTCCTGAGCCCGAAAAATTCCAAATCTGGGTTTTAATTATGTTCATTTATTCAATCGAAGTTTATTTTTATTGTAATATTTTATGTTAATTGAATTTTGAAAAAAAATTTACAAAATACCCTTTATTTACCATTTGCGTCACTAAACTTCGGCACATTCATGATTCATATCGATATATCGAAAGTAAAGAAATCGATATATCGATTAATCAAAATATCGGCCAACACTAGTTCTAATTCCCTATTTAAGAGTCAAAAGTGATCCAATTTCAACAGGAACCCCCCCCCACCCGCCAACCCTCTTTTCCCGAAATGCGTCTGATTGAATTTTCTATATAGCCATTTTGTTCAAAATAGACTAAAGATCATATAACAAAACTCCAGGGATAACAAGAGTCAAAAGTGATCGAAGGGCAACTAGTCTCCCCCCCCCCCCAAGGCCCCTTTTTCCCCAAATACATCTGATAAAAATTTGAAATAACCATTTTGTTCAAAGTAGTTTAAATGTCAAACAACAAAACTCAGGGGTCAACAAAGCCCCCAGAGCCCTGGGAAAGTGTTGACATTTATGCCATGGGGGAAAATAAGTTGTTTGTAAGAGGTGGTATAAACATCAGGTGTGGCTCATTTGATTGGAAATGGAAATTTCTATTTACTTTTTTAAGTCATCATAAGTGATCGGCCGGCATTTACCTCTTTTCCCCTATTGCATGCGATCAAAATTTTGAAATAACCATTTTGTTTGAAATATTCCAACGATCAGATGCCAAAATTCGGGGTCCACATAGCCCCCCCCCCCAAAGCCGGGGGAAGGGTTGTAACTTATTCCCCTGGGGCATATAATTTTTTTTACGGAAAAGATGGTCGTATAAACTTTGGAGGGGACTCAAATGATTAGCAATTAAGAGTTCTAGTTACTTTTTTCAGACTCAAAAGTGATCGAATGCAACTAGCCTCCCCCCACCAATCCCAAGACCACAAGGCTCTATTTTTTTCTCTAGAGACACTTGATATGCAAGGTGTGGTGTTATAAACTTTGGAGGGAGCTCATTCAATTGGAAATAATAATTTCTAGTGCCCATTTTAGAGAAGAACGTGATTGGAGTGCATCAAGCCCCCCTCCCCTTTCCACACCCTATTTTCCCCCAACGCATCCATTCAAAGTTCGAGACTGCCATTATGTCCGAAATAGTCAAGAGGTGAAGTGAAATAATTATTCTTAGGGGGTTGACAAAATCTCCCACTCCCCCCTGGGCAAGGGCTGTAAGTTATGCAAGCTGTCCATTATTCATCTATAAGATTTTTTATCGAAGGGGTAATCGTATGGAGTTCGGAAAAGCCTCGTTCGATTTAAATTGATTTCTAACTCCATTTTTAAAAGTCAAGAGTAATCAGACGGTAGGCAACCCTCTCCCCCCCCCCCCACACGCATTTTTTTTCTAAATGTTTTCGATCAAAACTTTGAGTTAGCTATTTTGTTCAAAATCATCTAAATGTCAAATAGCTATGGATCTGGGTTTGAACCCTAGCCCTAGGGGAAAGGCCTGTTAGTTATATTAGTAGCCCTGCATTGTATAAAAATTTTGTAACAGCTATTTTGTTCAAAATAGTCCTAAATTCAAATTGCTATAACTAAAGGGCATAGAAATCCTCCATAGCTCCCAGGGAAAGTAATGTAGCTTATGGAAGTTGCCCATTATTAAGAATATAAGTTTTTTGAAGGGGTGCTCGTAATACCCTTGGAGGGGGCTCATTTGATCGGAAATTGGAACTTTTAGTTCTTTTTTAAGAGTCAAAAGTGATCAATGAGCAATTAGCCTACGTCCCACTTTCCCAAAGGGCATCCGGTCAAAATTTTTAGATAGCCATTTTGTTCAAAATAGTTCGAAGGCTAAATAAATGTGCTTCCGGGTTTGAACCCCCACCCAGCCCCGGGGAAACGGCTCTGACTTACGGAACTTTCTTATTTCTTTACTTTGATACTAGTTTTGATACTTTGATAAAAGTTTAATATTGAAAAACAAATTGATTTTAAAATAAGGCACTTTCTAAAATACTGAAACTTTTTGACATAAAAAACGAACAAAAATTAATTAAAAAAAAACTCCAAAAAATAATTTTTTAAAAGAAAGTTGAAGCTAATAATAAACTTAAAATCAGCATATACAAATACATTTTAAAACTTAAAATATGAACAACGATACATTACTATAAAAGAAAAAATGAAACGCAAAACGAACAAAAATCAAATAAACAATCATAGCAAAAACATACAATAAGTACTGATATAAATGAATTAATTACAAGAAATAACTAATAAGAAATTTTACAAAAAATCATAAATTACTAAAAAAAAAGAGTTTGGGTTTTGCCTCCTTCTCTCACTGCAAAAGTCATTGGCGCTTTTATGAAAACTATGTGTCTTGAACAGTCTTGGAAAGTACAAAAAAAATAAAAGTGAATAATTAATATATAATGCTAACAATTGTTAAAAATAATCAGTTCAAAATTTTATTTCGCTGTAATTTTTATTTTCATTTTCAATGCTGTAATAACTGGAAAAGAAAATATTTGTAATATAATTCGTTTCCAGTGAGGCGCCAATGATGGAGTAGGCTTTAGACCTTTACAGTTAAGGAAGGGGGCAGTATCCAAACTCTTGTTTGTATTGAAACAATAATTATCTTGAACAGTCTTGGAAAGAAATAATAACATTAAACTGAATATTTGATATATAGTGATATTAATTAATGAAAGCTCGTTACTTCAAAATTTAATTATGCTCTAGTTTCTATGTTTATATTCAATATTGTAATAAGTACAAACAAACAATATTTGTAATATAATTCGTTTTCAGTAAAGCGCCCATGGCACAGTAGGTTTTACACTTTTACAGTAAAAAAAGGAGGCAAAACCACAACTCTTAATTGTAGTGATTTTTGTTCGCTTCAAGCTTGATTTTCATATTCAATTTAAGTTTCACTCGTCTTAAGATTTATTTATTCATTTATATTAGCAACTATTGCATGTTTGGTTGCTATGATTTTTAGTTAAATTTCTGCTCGTTTTTGGTTTCATTTTGTCTCTAATAGCAATTTTTGTCGTTTTTATTTTTAATTATAAAATTTATTTTTATATTCAGATCTTAAATTTATGGACGACACTTTTCTTTAAAAAACTTCTTTTTCGGAAAGTTTTTTTTTAATTCATGTACTATAAATAGGACAGCTTGTATCTGGGAAACAAAAAAATCTGTAAATGCATTTTTGACCTACTTATGTGATAAAAAGAAGCTGGTGAAAAGGACAACTAGAATCTCTGACATTTTTTCTTGTGCCTTAACGGGTTAATTATGCTAGGAACAACCTTACAGTCACACTTGGCGGTAAAATCTACATTATGCCCGACCAGAAGTTCAACAATGTTTAACTCTCAAACATAGAATTTGGAACTGTTCAGTCACAGTTAAGATTTCAGCCATAAATTTTAAAAATCGAAAAGATGGAAGCTAGGGACAGCAATTTTTTGTCTGTAGGATGATTCTGGAAAAATATTATAAGAAAAATTTTCATACCAATTCAATTTTTCGCTTCAGTACAAGAGGTGGGATGTTAAAGATTAAGGAAAAACAAACTAATGAAACAAAATAAAACACGCCAAACATTATTCGTTAATATTTACTTTTTTTTATCGATAGATGTGACTATACAAAGAAATAAGTCTGGAAACGACAAACGGGTCTATAGCTAGTATAAAGGAAAAGAGGAGAAACAATCCAACGAATATTTCACCCGTATACAACAAGGCTTCTTCAGCGTAAACATATATATATATATATATATATATATATATATATATATATATATATATATATATATATATATATATATATATATATATATATATATATATATATATATATATATATATATATATATATATATATATATATATATATATATATATATATATATATATATATATATATATATATATATATATATATATATATATATATAAATATATATATATATATATATATGTAATTTTTTAATAGAGTTACATTTTGTTATGTTACATTAATAGAGTTACTTACGTAACTCTATTAATTACGTAACTCTCGTAACTCCAGTAACTCTCTACAGTAACTTAAAGCGTTACATTTAAGTAACGCTTTAATAGAAATTGTCCCCTTCTCAACACCTCGCTCTTTACGCTAAAGTTTTTCCATACTTTCAAAAAAGTGTCTTATTGTTTTACTTAAACGGCCCTTGTGTTTCAGGAGTTATTATTAGAGAATTGGGACAACCCCTTTTATATACGTAATAACTTCTGTTAGTTTTAAGTTTTAATGTTGCTCCTTACTTTCAGTTGAAAAAAACTTCTTACTTTCAGTTGATTACTTTCTAATTGTATTTTAGATAATACCAGGAAATCTGGCCCAACCTCGGAGCAGAAACCCCCTCCCCATGGAAATATCCTCTAGAAAATTTAATACTGGTGAAAATTTACCCCGGACAATAGCTCTCAACCCCTCCGTGCGTAAAATTGAGACGGACAAGAGAAAGGATGACATATAAAAAGAATTTTGTATAAGAATTTTGGCAATTTCCCCCACTGTATAATTTCCCCTGACAAGTTCAATCCCTGGAAACTTCCCTCTCCATGGAAAAACTCCCAGCAGAAAATTTGTCCCTCCCCCACCCAAAAATGTATGCCAACATCCCAGTAACAAATACAATACGCAAACAATGGGCAAATTTTATAACTTAAAGACCTTTACCGAGGGGCTGTAGGGGGTCATGTAATACCCAAAGGCATAGTAATTATGCTTTACAACTATGATGAACAAAATTACTATCTCAAAATTTTGATCGGACGATTTTGGGAAAAAAGGGGCTGGGGAGGGGGCCTTTTTCATTTAACCTAAAAGGGGCACTAGAACTTTTAATTTCCTTTCGAACGAGCCCTCTACCGATATTCTAGGACCACTGGATCGATAAAATCACCCCTGGGAAAGAAAAAAAACACTCGTTCGTATTCTTTCTTCTTGCAAAAATACAAAATTCTATATTGTTATAGATAGGGGCTTGAAACCTACACAGTACGATTCACTGATAGGCTTAATCTAATGGTGTGATTTTCATTGAGATCACTTGACTTTTAAGGGCTGTTTCTCCCTTTTTTCGAAAAGGTGGAAAAATTTCTGAGGCTCGTAACCTTTGATGGGTAAGACTAAACTTAATGAAATTTATATATTTGAAATCAACATAAAAAGCCGATTCTTTTGATATATCTATTGGTCTCAAAATTACATGTTTTAGAGTTTCGGTTACTATTGTTTGATTAATTAGAGGTTCGGTTGCTATGTTTCATTAATTTTCTCATTTGTTAGGTAAAGTGCGAGTACAAATAACAAAGAAAAATACCGCAGTTAGCCCGCAGGGGGCTAACCACCATCAAGAGCTATTTAGAATTTGTGATATGCCCATGAAATTTGTCAAATTTTCAAAGCGGGTGGCACCACAGGGATCACCCAAAGCCGTTAAATTGCTCAGATATTTCCTTTGAGCCGATTGTTTAGCATTTTCCTAGCAGGTGTACTCGAATGTCTTTACAAAATGCCCTTTCCGGAACAAAAAGAGAAAATTTTGCTGCATTTAATCGAAAAATCCCAATTCACGCTTTCTGATGATGTAAGTTCCTTCAAACTGAATAACTCTATCTTCATCCCAAAATGAGAAAAACTAAATGGTTTTTACAAGATTTCTGGGAAGTTAGGTGTCGGCTTTTAGTTTTCTGCCGTCTATCCTTATCTATTATCCAAGTTCTACGAGTTACGGCAAGACCGCATAAATAAATTCTAAATAGCTTGGCCAAACAAACTAAAAAGTTTATAATGGACGAGATACGATGATCCTATAAGATACCGCATGACCATAATGGCTTCTTACCATCCCAACTGACGGTACGATTTTCAGAAACATCAGTGATCAGTTTTTCAGGAAATCAGGAACGCAAATCAGAAATTATAAATCACGAATTTTCACTGTAATAAACACAAACTGCAAAATAAAAATTCGGTAAATGCACAAGCTTACATGAGAGAAATTCCTTGACTTGCTCCAGGAATTGGGGAAGTTGAAATATAAGAGCAAAGAATTTGGGACCGAAGCGGAAAAATTTTGATCGTATGGTCTTGCCCCCCCCCCCTTCCAAACGATTTTGGAAAATATATCGTATATTTCCATTGAAAATGCCCTTTTTTTCAGTACTTCACGTATAAAATGAAAAAACAACAGAACACCCCCTACCTCTATAAGGGGTGGGTTATTTAAAATACAGCTGGCCTCCACCAAATACCATTGATAATTAAAATACTGACGGAAAACTTTGTGAGTGAGAACTAGGGTTTAAATATTTTTTTTTAAATAGAAAAGTTGGTCTGAACGTATTTGAGATAAAACACTAAATCAAAAATGAACAAATAAAATAAGAGAAATGTGTCGGAGCAAACAAAAAAATTGCTTAGTCTAAGGCCGTGATTCCCAGCGCGAGGCCTAGGCCCTACAGATAACACATGACAATATTTTGGGGGGTCATGGACAGGACGTGCCCCCTTCGTCTGACTATCCTACTTTAGAGCCTTGATTTTGAAAAAAACTTCCATGTGAATGACGTCACCAAGGATACCAAGTTAAAGACCTTGTAATTTTCCTTCCGGCGAATACACACACAAAAAAAATAACAAAATTTAAATATCACAAGGGGACATCAGGATTTTCGAAATGCCTAGGTGGGGCAAGGCCCAAAATCAGTTGTGAACCGATGGTCTAAGGGGTCGAAGTTTACAAATTGATGGCACATAACGCATTTAGAAAAACTACAGTCGAGATGTCCAAACAAAAAACTTTTAAAATCTTCTTATTCCGCCAAAACATTTTGACATAGCACACCTAAGCTGAACAATTTTTGGATCCGATTCCTTCCAACACCCACCTTAAGTTCTGATGCATCGTAGCTCTAAGACACAACTTTTCCCCGACCTTACTATACAGAACAAATGATTGTAGAAAATTGTTAGACGGTTCATTCGATCACAAATTAAAGTCTTGGCACTATTCTTAAGGGCCAAAACGGATCGAAAGGTAAAAACAAAGGTGTACATGTTACATCTGGTCGAAACTAGTCATAGAATGATTTTCATTGTTTTTTTTCACGGGATATCCACTAGAACGGACCGTCGAGAAAGTTGAGGAAGGGGAAGGGCTCACTTAATCGAAAAATACAAATTCTAGTTAACTTGTTGATGTCAGTAGAAGGGGAGGTTCTACTCCCAGGACTCACCCCTGCTGCCACCTATAACTTTTTTTACATAGTTTATGTCTGTTTGTTGTCAGTGAGAATGAAAAAACAGGGACTTTGTCGCATTTATGTCTGTTTTCATGGATGGTTATGTGTGTTGGTCGATTTATTTGATGTTTTTCATGGATGTTTTATGGATGGTTATGTGTGTAGGTCGATTTATTTGATGTTTTATGGACTTTGTCAGTGAGAATTTGAAAAACAGGAACTTTGTCACTTTTATGGACTATTGAGTGTAATGAGGGCAGGTTAATGACACTTCCTTCCTGTTGTTGTTCGAGGCAAATGTTTTGATCCAGTAATGGGAAACAGTTAATTACACTTCCTTCCTGTTGTTGTTCAATGCAAATGATATGAGTTTCCTGGAAACAGTCAGATCGTGTGTTTCCAATATTTGTTGTTCGAGGCAGATGTTATGAGTTTCCGGGAAACAGTCAGATCGCGTGTTTCCAATATTTGTTGTTTCCGAGCCAAATGTTATGTGTTTCCAGGAAACAGTTAGATCACGTGTTTCCTTCTCAGCCAATCAGAGGGCTTTGTTTACATAACAATTTGACCTTGAGATTTCGTATATAACGGGCATGCAATGTGATTCAATTATCAGAAAGTATTGTGACACAATGGATAGAACAATTGACATAGTTGATGAGCTTGAGGCCTTGGCAGCCACAATTTACCATGTAAGTGCATTTTTATTTTCAAATAAAATTGTTTTCCATGGACACCCTCCAGTATATTGAGCTAAAACGTAAATATATTCCTTTACCCTCAAACCCCCCCCCCCCAACCATACAATCTTTATACTCAATGGAAAACATAAAATATATTCTTTTTACCCTCAACCCCCTCCCCCATTGTCTTACAATCCCAAATTCTTGCCAATAGAAATACCTTTTCGTTAAATTCCACTTTTTATTTTCCTTGGTCACCCTCCAGTATATTCAGCTAAAGTGTCTGCTGACTTCTGTCAATTTTTAATGAAAATCCCGTTCTGTTTTGACACAATCTCCAGCACGAGGACTATTATTAGCTGACACCCTTTCCGGTTTACAAACGCGGTCAACGGAACTATTCTTCCGTGAAAATTAAAACAGTTTCAGACAATAATTAAGCTAGGCCTACACAACCTGTATGGAAGTAGAGAAACAAGTTAATTTTCAAATTTGGGTCTAACAATATCCCCCCCCCCCTCCCCCATTGTCTTACAATCCCAAATTCTCGCAAAGGGAAATACCTTTTTGATAAATTCCTTCCCTCTATATTTCCAGCTAAATCCCCCCCACAAACCATACAATCTTTATACTCAATGCAAAACATAAAATATATTCTTTTACTCTCAACCCCCTCCCCCACTGTTTTACAACCACAAATTCTCACAAATAGAAATACCTTTTTGACAAATTCCTGTTTTTTATTTTACAACTAAATCCCCCCCCCACAAACCATGCAATCTTTATAGTCACTAGAAAACGTAAATATATTTTTTTACCCTCAACCCCCCCCCCCCAAACCTAACCACCATACAATCTTTATACTCAATGCAAAACGTAAATATATTCTTTTACCCTCAAAACCTAACCACCGCAAATAGAAATACCTTTTCAATAAATTTATTCTTTCTGTAAGCCTATCAACTTCTGTCTATCTCTTAGCTATTAAGCCGCTATGTTTTGACATAAGCTCTCCGCGCAAGGTTATAATTACTTTGTCACCCCTCTTCCTGTGTGTTTACGGTATCGGTCTTGCCCAAAGGTTTCACAGATCCAAAAGGATTTGTTTCCCTTTGTATCAAATTAAAACGATTTTAGGCAACAAGAGATTGTTTATTAAGCTTGTGGATTCGTAACCTTGTATTTGCCGGAGAACCGGTGAAACGGATTATTTTCAAATTAAGGTCTAACAATATATTTAGGACATTATGTAAAAGGGAGGAGGGCAATACATTGCTTCTAACAGCCTCGTTGTAAAGTAAATTACGTAAAAGGGGGGAGGCCAATGCCATCAATTCGACTGCCATCAGTGTAAAATGAAAACAAACTATTTCTTCGCATTAAAAGTAAGGTGGGGATTCGGTGTGCAGACATGTACACCCATTGACAAGAAAACTATTGTGTAAATAGATGCGTTGCGTCTATAGGCATATTTTTAATTTTTTTCAAGATTTCAATATATTTTATTTTATATTCACGTTATCTTATACATTATATTTTTTGGGTGATTGTTTTGTCAATTTTAATAGTGAAAAAATGGAAAATATAATTGTTTCTTACCTTAATTGATTCTTCGTCATTTAGTGATTTTAGCTATAACATTTTAATAAAAGGTATTAAGATACATTCTTTGTTTATCTACATTTCGCTTGAATAAAACGCATGATTACATCAATGAGAGGGTATACATAGGACGGGTTAATTTTCACACATTTAGAGGTGGGAGAGAATATGGGTTTTTTGCTATGCTAAAATGAGAGACTTTTCTAAACAAAATTATGGTTAATTATCTTATTTCTTTCAAAAGGGGAGAAATTATTTTGATACTAATTTTTTTTTCTCTTTTTTAAGGCAAATCATGAAGAATTTGCGGTCCATACATTGATGAGAGCTATGGCTGGCGCAAATAGCGAAGAATGCTCGTCACCGCCACCCACTAAGAGAGCAAGGGCTAATAATGCGCCCCCTGCGAAAGCTACTGTCATACAGTATGGTCGTTGGCCAAAACCCCCCAGCTCGACACTGCCTGCCCAAGTGCAGCCGTCTGTACCAGCCCCTCTTAATCAAGCCTCAATGCTGGCTCGTCAAGTTGCAGCCTCGGCTGTACGAGCCCAGTATATCGCTAGCCCGGCTGCGAAAGATAGTGATGGACATGATATGATCCATTTGAACCCCAGTCATACAGCAGGGCTTTCAGGACAAGATACAATGCCTGGGCCTTCAAGACAAGCCGTAGGCCAAACATCGGCTCCTTCTCACACAATATCTGAGCTATCAGCTCACCATCAGGCGTCAGTGCACTCACCTCAACTGTCTCCATCAAGTCCTGAGCCTTCCACGCAAGATAGAAGGGTTGGCTCCTTCAGGCAAGTCATAGACCAACCAATGGCTCCCTATCATGTAATGGTCAAGCCTCCAGCTTTCTGTAAAGTGGTTGATCAATTTGAAGACGTGAGTAGTTTTTTTCAATCAAATAAGCTATTTTTTAGCTGTTAGAGAGCCTTTTACTCTTTACTTTTGTCTTTTCACTTTTTTCTATTATTCAGGACCAAGAAATATCTAAACAAACCGATTTTTCAACCTAATACAACCTTGTCGAAGATATTAAAATGTTATTTTCACTATAATCCCCCCCAACACCCCGTTTTAAATTTCACTGTTCCATCCACTCAGAGATACCTAAATGTATTTTTTTTAGCAATGAAACCCCCCCCCCTTTTTTCTGTTGCTATCGCTTCGATATCTCATATAGTTTAGATACCATTGAAACTCAAAATGCTATTCCGTTCACAATTGAATATTATCTTGTTTTAATCTTTGGCTTAAAGCTCCGCTTAAGCATATAAATAGATCTGTTTCATCCCCTTTTCCTGTTTTGTTCTATCATTAGCGACGGTTAGAACGCCAAGTCTAGGCTTTCAATGCTTTTAACATAATTCTATTGTTTGGCCAAGGAAATTAGCTGTGAATTGTTTGCAAAATTAGGAAATTGGAATTCTATGTAAGAGCGAAACAAGTTATACCCCCAAAAATAATATTTGCTATTTATGACATTGCTGAAAAGTGGGGAGCCTAGTTACCCTCGAATATTTTTGGTCACTTAAAAAGTGCAGTTAATTACTGCTAATGCTCACCATCTTTGAAACCCTATTCCATACATAAAGTTTTAAGAGAGATTATTCCATCTGTCAGATATTGGCGTTCTAATTTACACTGAATATTTCTATCTTGCCAAAGATTTTAGTGAGGGGAAAACGAGTTAACGGTTCAATCCTGGAACACAAGCGCGAGAATTAGAAATATGGAATTAGAAATATTTCAACTTTTGACGAACATTATGTAAAGGGGACTGGGAGCCGGTCGGGAAGAGCTGTGGGAGGCGCTGCGTGAATCGCCTCGGGCCCAGAATGCACCGCAGGGATGCGCCGTGGGCCAGGAAAGTGCCGCAGGGGGTGCGCCGCAGGATGCGCCGAAGGGATGCGCCGCGAAAAAAAAAAGAAAAAAAAATGAAAATAAACGAACAAATTG